>NW_009721541.1:0-47539 GCF_000703405.1 Apaloderma vittatum | reverse complement strand
GGGGGGGATGGTTGGCGGGTGCCTCCCTCGGCAGCATCGCCGAGCCGGCTGAGGGGACCACAGGGGTGGGAAGGGAGAGATTATTTCCCAAAGGAAAACTGAACCTGCTCTCAGGCAACATCCCCCTCTCAAAGCCAGAGGGCTCAATCAGCCAGGAAAAAAAAAAAAAAAAAGAATTAAAAAATGACTGACTCTTTGTATCTGGTGTTTGCATCCTCGTCCAACAGGCCAGAAGCTCAGCTGGTGGAAAGCACAGCGGGGCTGTGCTGATTTACAACTGCTGACAGTACGTGACAGCCGACAGAGCCCCGTCCATCCCTGTCCTGGGCAGCTCCGAGATCAAATTCGGTATTCGGCGTTGTCACACGCGTTCACGGCAGGCCCCTCTGCAGGGAAGGTAGGGAGGGATGCAGCCACAGCAGCTCAGGACCCGCACACACACAGCTGCCAGCGACGCGCGGAGCCCTGCTCGGTGAAGGGGAGCAGGAGCTCTCCTGGCGAAGTCTGCCTGCCCAAGGGGCCGTGCTCCTGCGCTTGCTCACGGCGTGCCGGGCACACACGCACAGCTGGGTTGGAACAGGTGAGGCTGGCTGTAGGCCTGCAACCCAAAGCCCAGGCTGCTTGATGGCAGTCATGGAAGGGCCGTTCTTGTCCCTCCAAGCTTCTGTGGCCACCAAAGCGTTCCTCTCCACCTTCCCTCAATGTTCACTGTTGATCCCAGGCAGTTATTGCAATTACAAAAACTTGGTAAAGACAGTAAGCAAGAAGCATAGGGCCTCATGGCCAATGGATTTTCCTACTTCTTTCTTTCAAAAAAAAAAAAAAAAGAAAAAAGAAAGAAAAAGAGATGGTCCCATCTGAGTGTACATGGCAGCATACATGACCTCAGCTCAAGAGCCTGCTCTGATGGTCAGCTCAGCCGGGGTGCTGGATATGGGTGGGAGCAGTGGTGGGGTGAATCGTGCCTCTTGCCCTGCTCTCAGCCAGCGCTAGTGAGGTGGTGGCAGGGCTGCGAAGACGTGCCGCTCCCCAGGCTGACCCGGGAGAATCGTGGAAGAGCAGGGACAGGGCCTTGGTGATACAAGTATGTCTGAAACGCTTGACTTAGGCTACACGGCAGTGGACCCAAAGAAGGAGGTGGCCCAGACCAAGTGGGCGAAGAGCCACAGTCCCTCAAGTGCACACACAGCTCCAGCCCCCAGTGTCGATGAGGAGATGGGGATGAACCTTCTGCCACACAATGAAGGAAGAAGAGGCACATCTCTCCCTGCAAGCACATTTTCTGGATGGCAAGCAAACCTCATCCCACATGTTTGTCAACTTTTCTTCCTGCTACTCAACAAAACTCATCCTCTGTGCTGGTGCCCTGCTTACAGGCTCCCAATCCGCTTTCCCAGGGGACCAGAAGAGCCATCCAAAGGCAGATCAGCATTTTGAGCTACAAAACTTACTTATGATGCAAAGGGCCAAACCTGCATCAGAGTCAGGGGCTCAGCCCCACAGGCAAAGAGCATCTGGCTCAGTCATGTCCCAGCTGTGGCCACGGGTGGCATCAATAATAACCCCGTGACTCTCTCAATTTACACCTGCTGAGGATTTGGTCCGCTCCCCCAAGCCTGGCAGGGGCCAAGGCTCAGGGGACCCAGTACTGCGCCTGGAAGCGGATAAATTGGTGTGACATTGCCCACCTTATAGAAATGAAGTTTAGCGGCTGTAGATCTAAGAGCACACAGCTAACCAGAAAATAAGCAATGAGTTAATATCACAGGCATTGATCAGCTAGTCTTACAATTAATGCTTCCAATAAAAAAAAAAGCTACCCCCTTTTATTCAACAGAATAAGAAATTAAACACTTGTGGGCTCATTCTAAAGAATGAATGAAATTGAATAAGCTACCTAGCACTTGAGATTCCCAGCGAGTGCTTGAATAGAGCAAACCTCCTGAGTTGAATGGATTGCCTTTTGGGACCAATTTGTCTCTTTTCACTCTTTATTCCTCCTTTTTTGCTGACAGATGTACAAAGGCGGAACTGCGCTGTGCAGCTTAGCTACATGCACCCACAGCAGCTGTCACTTTTGTCGAGCAAGTTAATCAAGCAAATGCCACCATATCCCACTTTCTATAAGGAACAACATGTTATAGACAGTAGTCTTGGGAGACAGGGAGGGAGGGAGAGAGACTTTATTTTAACTTTGAGTAGCTGGTATTTTTTTTTCCCCTCTGTGTGTAAAAAAAAAAAAAGAAGGGAAAAAAAAAAAGCAGCCAAACTCAGTAGCACAAGCTGACACTTTTGTTTCCCCGTAGAACAAATATTTAATATGATTTTAACTCTAATTTGTACTAGAGGGAGAGCTGTCCATTTTTAATTAAATTTAAGGGACTTAAGGGAACACGGTTAAAAAAGAAATGGAAGCTTTTTGTTTGCATTAACGCTTGTTGATAATAATATATTGATTGTCAATTGCTAAGCCCAAAAGATTAGTGTAGTAAATACTATTATCTGAATGCCACAAGTGAAGTGCTAGCTTCCCGTCCCTGCTTTTCCCTTTGTGAGGCAGTTTGAATCACTGGTTGTTATTTATACATTTTCTTTGATAAAACCAACTTGTGTGGCTGATTTTTTTTAAACCCTGCCTCATTAAGTGCATAATAGCATTTACGTGTGGGGCTTTCTGCTTTTTAGCCTTTCAAGCTTAAGCTTATATTCCTCTCTCACAACCATGTTTCAAAACTTGGGATGTTCACAAACAATTGGATACACACCAATATTGTATATATCAGATGCTCTCTTCCTATTGCCAAAGACTGGAAAATAACAGAACATTATCCACAAAGAGTAAATAAATAGTTATCGTCCTGCTATGCTGCCGCATGCCAGATAATAACACTGTCTGATCATCAGGTAGCTTTTCTATGGCACATAATTCTTTAAGCGCATATATTCTCATTAGGTATGCAAAAGTCGACATCAAAAGTAGGTCTTTCGGTGGAGTTGCACAGAGCACACAAGAGTAAAGCACGGCGATGGCTACTGGCAGCCCTTGGTTTGCTCTTAGAAGGGTAATTCTGCCCCCCCAGACTCACACACTTTATCTTCTCTTTCAGAAAAATAAATCTAAGTTTTGGTAACAAACCGCATTGCGCTAATTTAACTTCTCCATGGGGTCTCGGTATGTTCAGAAGCAGAAGCACACAAACTGGAACTGTTTCGGATACGTGAACTCTTTGCCGGACTCTATGCTTGCACCTCGCCCGTATGAATAAATTCTCCACTGCCTTTGCCCGGGCAAGGAGCCCTCACTTTCTGAATTAAACCTCTCTGTTAAACTCCATGTGAAATTCTAGAGATCCAGTAAAGTGCTAACAATTTAATAAAACAACCCTGAAACCTCAGGGTCTTTTTTTGGTTGTTTTTAAATTCTATTACCTTGTTCTGCCAAAGACTCAGGAGTCTGTCTGGAGTCTCCCAGGTCACACTCACACTGGGCTATTACTGACATGAACGGCTGCACTGTTTTTTCCTGAGATTTTTTTCGTGTCACTATAATGCTATCCTTGCAAGTACATGCAGTGTACTCAACACCCAACCCAGTGTTGTGATTTCTGGATGCTTTTTACTCTATTTTATATTCCTTAACTATGAAATTTCATTCACATAGCTGTAAAAGGAAGTTACAAGGCTCGATATTAACATAATTTGTATTACTATTTAATAAAGTCATGGTCTCAGCATTGCATAATAGGGTTAAGCTGCTAGCCAGAGCGACTCATCATCTGTCTAGGATGCAAATGGCATCACCGAATTATATTATCTCCCCTCCCCTCCCCGCTCCTTTCTCTTCTCAAAAATAAACCACAAAAAAACTTTGAATCGCGTAAGAACTCTGCCTTCAAACAGGGAAGAGAATTCAGAATGAAAGCTGAAACGCAGACCCAGGCACGTTGAAGTGCTGCACGCTTTTTGCAGTACATATGGTACCTGAGATCACCCACTGTTTGGGGATCTCAGCAACAGGGTGCGCTCAGGCTGGCGCTTCACCCGTAATTGGCTTGACGTTGGACCTGATGGGGCTCGGCAGGTCGGTGCCGCGGGTGTTAATGGCAGGGAGGAGCAGGTCTGCTCGTGGGTACGTTTTCTGCCTGTGCTGGTGGGATCGTGCAAATTTCCCGCTCGCCAAAGGGCCACAACTCATCCTGCATGCTCCTCGCTGCAAATATCTCCCTGCTTGTAACCCGAAAGAATTTTATTCCTTTTCCGGGAGGAAAACGAGGGTCGACTTATTTTGTGTCAGCGGGGCCAAGGCTCCCACCAAATAAAACATGCCCAAGAAGACCACTTCTAACACTCCCTCCTCCTAGTGCTGCACAAAATCACGTAACACCTACACGTGCTTTCTGCAGCTGCAACTCCTCACGCCGCGGTGACTGTGGGTTTGTTTACGCCACTGTCAGAGGCTTTGCAAGGCAATCCGTGTGCTCGCCTCACACTAGCAAAGGCTTCCCATGGCAGGTACACAGTCACACAGAGTGAGACAGGGACCTGCAGATTGCTCTGCACCTTCACCAGAGGACCAACAACTCTGCTGCTGCGGATACAACGGCTTGTACTTACTCAAGCGTTCCCAAGCTGTCTCTCAGGGTAGTCTGCCCCGCTAGCCAGATGCCGAAATCTCTGCCTAGGCAAGAGCCACATACTCACATCCCTGGCAAAGCAGCCACAGGGCAGACATGCCAACATCTCACAGAATCTCAGAATCACAGTCTCCTGGTGCTTTCTCCCCTGGTTGGGGGGATCTCACGGAAAGAGCTACCACAACGTTAGCTCATCGGGCAGAGGCAGCGGCCAATGCTCACAGTGACCCAAGAAGGAAGGTCGCTCACACTGGTCCTGGCAGCATTTCCAACATCTCTCCTCCTTGCTATATGCTTAAACCAGGGACACTCCACGCCTAAGCGAAGGCAGGCACCTGCAGCTTTGCAGGCTCAGAGACTCCACAGCTGCCTCCTTTCCCTGCTGAGAGGACAGCCCCAATCCTTGGGCACCCCATTGTGTATCTGCAAAAAATGCTGTATTTTGAGTAATCTGTCCTGGCTACACGCATCCATGGGCTGCAAGACCCTGCCTTTGCAGAGCGTGTCAGTACAAGTACTTGCACAGAATCACAGAACGCAGAGGACTGAGTTCTTAGCGGGGCCCTGGGTACACCGTCGGGTTGGCTCTGGGTGCTGGGGCCTCTCTCCCTTCACACCAGCTAGAGCTCAGCAAAGTGCACAGCACTCGCTGGGAAATGCCAGATAAAACCCAAAAAACCTGCTGCTCTGCAGGATTTCACAGACCTCAGTTTTATAAAAAAATATAAAGGCGCATGCACACAGAATCACTTTTGTACGGATGCTAGTTCTCAAATACTTTTTTTAACCTATAAAATATTCTCTGCTTATTTCCATTTTTCAAAAAAGAAATGAAGTCGACATGTTAAAATCTGAGTTTCTATATAAAACAGCTTAGTAAAACACAATATCCACACAGCATGCTGCTTTCTTCTGTCCCAGTTCCAGTGCCCTGATAGTGCAAGGCGGTGACAGCATAACTGATGTAAAGTTGCTCAGTAAGATGCAGTACAGTAATGCACGCTACGGAACACATTAATTATACTCATTATTAGGACTGAAAGCTGTCATAAAGTGGGACTTGGTAGACTTTAGCTGGCTCTTTAACAGACTGCAAATTTAAAAAAAGAGGTAGCTAGAGGCTGCCTGGATATCTCGGTCCTGAGGGTTTTGTGAGAGTGGGAAGGGAGCAGCGTCCCTGGTATCATTCCTGGGGTTACACACCGGAGAAAACGCGCTCCCCGCCCGAGTCCTGCCAAGAATTTTTGAATGCTGATATCATACATCCAGGGCGAGGTTTAAAGGAGCACCGGGAAAGCAAGGAGCTGCAGATCAAGAGAAACGAAGTGACCTGGGACGGCTAATCTCGCACGCACCGCTGGCTGGCGCGGGCAATGGCACCGATTGTGTGGGGCTGGGCTGCAGCGGGGGGAAGGAAAAGAGGGATTGGAGGCGCTGCTGGAAATCGGACAAGTCTTCATTGTCCGTGCTGGGGCCGCTGGCTCACCCCTGCGCGCATCGTGAGTTTCTTTGGGCAAAAGCCCCTCTGCGCAGCCCCGAGGGAGGGAGCAAAGCTGCCGGCAGCGGCAGGGGCTCAGCCCCACACATCTGTGTGCACCAGGATGTCCCGGCCCTTCCCACGCTCCTCGCACCCCCCACGCTCAGCTGGCACCCGCGTGGGTTGGGGTTCACAGGGAACACTAGCAGCTCCAGACTCCCCTTTCTGACAGCCTACAAAATCAGAACTTCAATTAGCCAAGGTCTCCTAAACGAAGCTGGAAGGCAGCTTCAGCTCAGAGAGTGCTGTGCCACTCGTGTGCAGCTGTAAACGTGCACACAGAGCTCCCGGTCAGGGAGCAGAGGCTGCTCAGAAAAAGGCTCTCTCTGGATCGAGGATACCTTGCTGCCTGCAGCACAGCACGACGGCACCTCTTCCCCAAAATCTACCTTGGCTACTCATGTTCTATCGGGAAATAAATGATCTCTCACTCAGTGCCGGCCCTAAATCAAAAAATCTCTGACACTCAAAAGCCCTATGTGGATGATGTTAGCAAGCCTATGCTGACCTTAACGTAACGGAGCAATCAGTCTGCCTTCTTAGAATGATTAATGGAAAATCTCCTCTGGAAAAAAAATCAAATTAACTGTCTTCAACCAAATGTCTACTGGAACATGAAAAGCTGTTCTGATAAAGACATTTAGGAGGGAAAAAAAAAACCCTTACAAGCACGTAAAATCCAGTGACTGATCTAGGACTTACTTATTTTATTAAGACTCTCCTTAAAATAAATTAAATGGAGCCTACTTAAATGAGCACTTCAGCAGAGAAGCCTTGCTAAAGGGAATGCAGGAGAGGCGGGAGGCCACGCGCGAGTCCACGCTTGCTGCCGCGAGCAGTTCACGTACGGGCGTACAAAAGGAGGAGGGTGGGCTCTGAGCAGTGGTGTCCGTACTAAGCTCATTCCCTCTGAGAGGGCAGGTGGGAAGAAAAAGACACTGCAGAAAAACGGTGCATGCTGCGCCCCCTCAGCACAAAGAGAATCTGTCACTTCCTAGAAGATATACGGACAATTGCCATCACAATTTTATTTTATTTTTTTTTTCCAGCAAAGGTCCCTGCAGTGGGACTGACTCCAGGTCTGGGTCTGAGTCCTGTGGAGCCAGCCAAGGGCTGTGGCAGCCCCGGCAGTGAAAGCTGCGCTGCTCCGGCTCCTCCAGAGAGGCACGGGGAGGAAAAAAGCAAGCTGCGCTTCCTCGGGATCAGTCTGCCTGATTGTCTTCATTTCACAACTCGCTTGGGAAGGGGAGGAGAGGGGAAAGCAAAAAAAAAAAGGAAGCAAAAAACAACGCAGAAGAAATAGCTCAGTGGAGGCCATATCAGGATGGGAGTGGGAGAGAGTTAGTGCCCTAATGAGCAGTCTAGCTGCGTAGGAGGGAAACAGGTTGTTGTCTGTCTAAGAGAAAGCGGTGAGTGCGGCTGCAAGCAGATATTAGATGGGAGCCCGGCGTGCAGCCTGATAGCCATTCCTCCCCTGATCCTGCAACCCATCCTCCTGTGAGTAATTCTAACTCCCAGCGAGTAGCTCCACTGACTCACCACCAGGCTTTTGGGTACACGGAGGGGAAGGAGAAGGGAGGGTGATAAGGGCTCTCTTTTGGCATTTGATTGTGCCGTGCAAGGCTTACGCTCTAGCAAGAAATGCCATGATGCTGCAAGTATGCCTTGAAGAAGCTGCCAAAATTCAAGTGGGTAACCCTGCTGAAGGCAAAAGCTTTGATATTAAGAGCAAGCTGATGCCTAAGTGCCTGCAGAGGACTTGCTGAATTAACTGATTGAGCTGTCACTTCGCGTAATCTTTCCACATACTCAGGTGTGTTACCAGGCTCCAAACCAGTAGGTACCGAAACATATGCTGAGCTGTCTGTGGATCCTCCAGTAAACCTGCGAGAAGTGCTCAGTCAGGTTCCTGGAAATTTGTATAAAGCTTATGCTGAAGTCTGCGACTTGCACAGTGCCCTGGATCCTTATTACCCAACATCTCTGATATTCCCAAGTCAGTTCCCAGTGAGGGCAGTCACCCTGGGAAACATGAGGAGAATCTGAGCCGCATCCTCAGGCCCGGCACTCCTGCTGGGCTCCTGGCTCGGCCAAGGAAACGAAAATCCACCAGCTGCAACATAGGCCTTGGCGTATCGCTGGGGCTCGCTAAACACCCAACGGAGCTGAGCCTGAGGGATGGGACCTGGCACCGGAGCCCCAGCTGAAGGCTCGTGCCTCCTCCCCGAGGGCGGTGGGAAGGAGATGCTGGCTCCTCTCACGGCTGAGCCACAGCCCCTCCTTTGCTGCCAGGAGAGGACCTGGAGCGACTGTCCCTCTGCACCGCGGACAGCACAGGGCAGAGCAAACTCCCAGCGTTGCCCATCGCCCTCCCTGCTTGCCCGTCCAGACCCTGCCATCAAGACAAAAAAAAAAGAAAAAAGCCGCCTCCGTCTTGCAGAGACAAACGGGCTCGCTTTCTCATTTCAGGAGAAAATACTCCGTCTGGTATCCCGGCTGTGACACAGACCTTCGAGGAAGCCGAACATACACAGTGACAGTGAAGTGGTAAAACTGCCTTCTGCAAAAAGCACCGTGACTGCTGCCACCTCAGCGGGCTGTATCACTGCGTGATTAAGTTCTTACCAGACTTTTTGGTAAAGGCAACCTTCCTGATCTGATAACTGCCAAGGACAAGCCAAATACGCAGGGTCAATCTATGCACATTTAATCCCCAGAAGGCAGATTAAGTGTATAATTGACCCATATAATCCGTGTATCATCTCCAGTGGAATGTTTTCTATGTCCGGTTTAGGCAGACATGAGGCCCATAAGAAAGCGATCAGAGACACAGCATTACCACTGCAGTGGATTTCATCAAAGTCAGAGATGGCTTTTTAATCACTGATCTCAGAGACTGCTAGATTTAAGCAGATGAACTAGCACTAAGCACATCTGTTTTAATCCTTATCTTCTACTCAGGCTGGTGTCTTCAAGAAGTACAAGGAGGAAAAAAATAAATTAATTTTTTTTTTTAGGTCCTTGCAGTCTTAGGAGCTTCTCTTGGTGTTTTGATCTCTCATATCAAAAGCGTGTTTTTGTTTTTTCGGTAAGATATTGAATTAATCATCAGAGAGAAAAAAATGCCATCTGCGCTATTTAGGGACGGCATCAGGATGCTGGAATTCACAGGATCTCGGGGAGCTCACTCAATGTAGCCTTTTGTGTACATGCCTGTGGCTGGGGAGGAAATATTCTCTCTGTTTTACATTAGTGGTTACTAATTTATGAGGAAGAAAGGTTTGCATTCACACTATCTACTAGTCAATCACAGACTTTCTGGATCACATATGTTCTAACAGGTTGAAACCTATACTGTGAGTATCTAAGGGTGTGTGTAAAGATACACACGTGTACACACATGTATAAATAACATTCACCAAAGGGCACAACCCTTACAAGTAAAACTCCCACTGCTTTCAGACAAACTGCAGATGTATAAACCCTGATCCTATGACATTCTGTCCCAAGCCAAAGGTGACCTGAACTTTGCAGGATTGTTCTGAAGACTCGAGATCACTCTGAAGATACTTTCCCACGTTTAAGATACACCTGCCTGCCTCTGACTCATTGTTTCTACAAGCAGCCACACTCTGCATGTCATTTCTGCCCCCTTTCCAGGGAAAAAAAGTGATAAAATTTTACTTTCTATCATGCACTACACAGAGTTTGCAATCCTTCTGCGTTGCGTGCAAAGTATCACACACAGCGGTTTGAATCACAAAGCACCCAGCCACGCACAGGAACGCAGGCACGCTATTCGGAAATTATTCTGTTACCACCGCTCTCTACCAATCGGCCTTATCGCAGTGTTTTAGCTTTAAATGTTATCAAATTAGTAAGCCAGGCCAAGTAAATAAGTCGTGTTACTCTGCAGTAAACAGCACTGCCAAAAAGCTAGTTAGGTTTTGATTACCAGCAGAACTCCACGATCAATCTGTTCGTTCAATGATCCCAAGAATACAGATTTTTAAAATTAAGATGACTCTATTTCGGGGGAGGGGGGAACCCTGACTAATTTGCAGAATTAAGAGGATTAACACACAGACCACGCAGAAATATTACAATAATCTTCCATAAACACCAGTATCTCCCAAAGAGCGCAGCCCCGTTCTGCGGGAGCGAGCAGGGCACATGATGCAGGGGAAGAGAGATGGTTTCTGAGCTAAGAAATCAAGGGAAACGCCAAAAAAGATGCATTAACCCAGCTTCTGCTGGGAGATGGCCCAATGCATGCTGCAGCCTCTGCTCCTGGGACGAAATGAAAGGGAAGCGAATGAAAACACTGGGCAGGACTGTGGATTAGGGATGTGCTGGGAGCTGCAAAGCCCACCCTGCGCTGTGCACCTCTGCTCCAGCACCACTCGTGACAGCACAGAAAGGGGATGTCACCCTATATTGTGAGTGTCTCTAAGGAGATCCCGCTGAGAGCAGAGGAGCTGCCTGCAGGCAGACTGAAGCTCTTTACCTGCCGCTGCTGCACGTATTGTCATAAACCATCCTAAAACTGGACCAAGCTTTTGGCCGGGATAAACCAGCATCACTGCGCTAAAGCCAGTGGAGGAGCCAGCCTCGAAAGTGTTAATAATCTCATTGCCTGGAGAAACTGCACCTAAGAGGATTGATCTGCTGCTGCACTGGGGGAAGCGAGAACAAAATCAGGCCCAAGTCTAATTCGGCATCATAAATACCACTTCTGGCTATTCCTCTTCCTTATTAAACAGGTAGCTAGCACTTAAAATGTCCTCGGAAAATCTATCAGAGAACAGACCAAAGGAGCTTAAAGATCCCGTGGCCGCGCTGCTTCCCTGTGTTTTTGGTGAGGAGGACAAAGGGCTGCAGGGCTGGGGCTTCTGGGGCAACTGAGTTAAGCGTTCGCTCCCATCCCTACTGAAACGTCGGTGAACACAGCACTGACCTAACGAGGGTCTGTGCCCAGGCGGCCCCCACGTACTCACAAACCCTGCTGCTACTGACCCACCAGCAGCACCTCAGCCCGGCTGAGGGGTGACCGCGGGAGCAATCAGCTTCTTCAGCTGCAATCTGGCCAAGACGATACACAATTGCTCAAAACATTAATTCCAATTTCTCCGGGGTTAGGGCTCGGCGCATCCCCCTCCCTTCTTGCAAACCATGGGCCCTGCAGCTCGCCCCGCTCGTGGGCACACACTCACGTACGGGAGACACATGCCAAGAGGCCGGTGGCATCAGGTCCCAATGCTGCCCCGGGGTTTGGGAATGAGAATGGGAGCGGGGATGGGAACAGCTCCCACATGCTGCAGCCGGTGTGGGTCAAAACAGGTGAAGCAATGTAAAACCCCTACTCTTGATTATCTTATTCAGCATGCACCATGGAGACTTGAGGAGAGCAGGGAGGGAAAGAAAGGTTTTGCACTTTTTGCATTCCACCAAGGTAGCTTCTCTTTTTTTTTTTTCATGATGTCAATTGTTAATTTGTTTAAAATATGGCTTGGTAAAACTAAGTATGATCAGATCAAACTGAAATCAATATTTGGGCTAATTACAGCATTTTGAAAATTGGAAATAACGGCCCAAAGGGTACAAACACACCAACTGTGAATCATAGGGAAAGGATAAGGGAAAAGGCAGTGTGGGCATTGAAAAGAACAGTCCAGATGAGCTCTGGAAATTTAACTGCTCATGGAATAAATTTCAACACAAACGAGTAATGCACTCGCAGGCCGGCTGCAGATGGAAGTGACAGTCTTTTGTTTTATGTTTTGTTTTTTCTCCCCATGCCTGCTTGATGGGTGATTTGCGTCTGGTGCTCTGCGCTGCAAACTCTCCCCGGAGCGAGCTTGCGCGGCGCCCGGAGGAGGCACTGCTGTGCTCCGCGCATGAATGAGGCATTCTCAGTGGATATGGGTCATGCTAGTAGATGTACACAGTAAGATTATTTGACTCTAATTCATGCCACTTGATATAATGTGATAAAACATTTGACATGAGAGATAAGTTCCATTTTAATCTGGTAAGGTACAGGGGACAGAAAGAGTGGGAATTGCAAAGGAGGAAGAGGTTTCTAAGGGACAGGTGATGCGCAGAGAGAGAGGCATCGAGTGAAGGAGGGGATTGGCTGGGGAAAAAAGCAGTTTTCCTGCAAACGGAGGAAGCAAACGAGCAAGTAAAGGAAGCGAGGAAGGTTGTTGCAGTTCCAGAGCTGGGAGACTAAGAAATGGCACTGCTGAGAGATGAGAGGAAGGAAAGTAGGAACAGAAGCTGCTTCAAACAGAAACTGATATATAGACAAGTACGCTAAAGGAGACTGAAACACTAACGCTACAGGCTGGCCGCCAACAGAAAACCTGTGCTATAGAACAGCTACGAGGACAGAAAGGCTACAACGCAACAAGAGCAACAAAAACAGAGGTATCAGTTAACATGCATCCAAATCCAAACCAAACAGACATCACAGGTCACTGTTCTCTTACAGTCCAACAGATTTATCTCATGCAACAGAAAAATAGTTCTGAACAGCTGGGTCAGTAACTACAACGCTGTCTTCAACAAGGAGACCATGTCTCTACTTCACCTTTGGTGTCAGACACCACAAGACGGTTTTCCTGAAATATGAAAGCCCATTCACAATCAGCTCTGTTTTGGTTAGCTTTTGAAATTAAAATTTAGGAAGGTTGATTCTCTGTCAGTTTTGGAGTGCTTGTCAATGAAACACATTGCAAAATGGCTCCTAGCAAATGCATCTGCCAAACACCTGGTTCAAACAGTGAGAACAATGACCAAGATGTTCTGTTACAGAGAGGTTTTTCACAAGCTTAAACATAGTAAAGGGCTCTCTTAGAAGATGCTGTTCCCTTAAAATCCACGCACAGACAGACCAAGACATAGTAGACTAGAGTACAGATTTAAAGCAGGCAGAGAGCAGATACGAGCCTTAGTCAGAAAGAAAGGAAAGATTTCTTTATTTTGTAAAGCTCTAACCAATAAATTTGCTCAAAATGTGACTTATCCTCCTGTCTTATTTTGTCACATTTTGGGTCTCTCCTGCTTGGCATCCAAGGAGGAGAAGGCATTTACTTACATCAAATAACCTTTCTATATACATCTCCTCATTGACCTTATCACGCAGGACATCCTGAGAGTGGCGGACAAATGTCACATAGGCATCAGCAACATCCATCCCCGGCTTCTGCATGGGGGAGAGAAGAAGAGAGAGAGAGAGAGAGAAACATGAATAGCGGCGCAGGGGGCGGCTCCTCTGTGCAGCCTCATCGCTGCTTTTCCTTCTCCGCCATCTCCTGCAGTTTGCCCTTTCCTTACCTGATGGACACTGAGTCTTTGTGCCCTGTGCCCAACGAAATACTGTGTGCAGCACCAGACCATGCAAAGACGCCTGCTCTTTCTCTTCTTTTGCCTAGAGTGAAGCTGGTCGGAGGAATAAAGCTCCTCCTCGACAAACCAACGCTGGGATGTTGTCTTGCTCCCTTTGCTGATGTTGACCTAACGAGTGAACCAGCAAGCGGGGCTGCGGATTTGCTGTTTTCTTGCTTTCTTCTCTATGTAACAAGCCCTCTGGTTTCTGAAGGTAGAAAACTAACAGCCTGAGCTGGGCTCCTGGTTCTTCTTCTACAGCGTGAGGATGTGTGTAGTAAGCAGCTGGCATTGCAGGAGGCATCTCAAAATCACCTTTCTTTTTCTGTTTAGGCCCCTGGCTTTAGGTCACATTTACTGCTGCTCTTAAGAATAAATTGGGTAAACAGTAAGTCTGGGAATGTATGTCCACGTGAATGTTCAAGTCACTGCTACACTCTAGGAAGATTCCCTGTGCTGTCACATCTCTACAGCTCTCTGCAGAATTTAACTGATTTTAAACAGTAACATACAAGCATGCAAGAGTTTGAGGACAACAGCATTTCTTTAAAGAAAACGGGAACTGAAGCAGGTGGATGGGAAAAAACTTAAACAAAAAAAAATCCTGTTTGAGTTCACACTGCTTGATCTATTGGAATCAAACTTACCTCAAAGGAAACCCATTAAAATACTGTAACACGAGTCATTACAAGACCTGCCACAAAATCTTAAATTTCCATGGCACATTGTAAGTTTGTTAATAACTAGTGTCATTAGTTTCCATTACTGTGATTTACCTCAGATCACAGAGTATCATTTCTCTGCAAGATACGATTGTCAGCCACTGTAAATTGAAGTTAGTTAACACATCTGTGTAATTTCCAGGGTGAAAATGAGGACAGTTTGGAAAGCAGTGGGAAGGGAGTTTTTGTAATACAAAGCAAACAATTATCAAGCAAAGGGCCAGTGCTTGGCCCTTGGGAAGCCAGTAACATTTCTTAACACCTACTGCAACAATGACAAGGTATTAATTTGAAAAACAATGAGGACAACACAAATGTGGCAGTAGTCAAGTGTTACACTTTCAAGCAATTTTCAGCACGCCCATTTCATTTTCATCGTGCCCATTTCAAGGTGGCATTAAATGGATTGGATTGGTTTGTACCCAGACAACTGCAATGGCTTTTGTGGAATTAGATTTAACTGATGGTTTTCTGGTCAACACCAGGATTTCCCCCCTGTCCTCTAGTCAAACAGATTTTTCCTTCTCCTTGCCCTGAAAGGGCAGGGGCTCACGGGCCATGGGGCATCCTTCCCCAAAGGCCTGGGGCTGGTGCTTGATTTCATTGAACGTCTTTGGGCTGAAGGAAGGAAGCCGTTGTAATGTGGCTTTGTTTCCAGGGGAAGGCTGGGAAACAACCAAAAAGTAACCCAGATGAATGATTTGTGATTTATGTTACACAAAGAAATGGAGCATCCGACTGGCTCCAAGGACGGGGGCAGAGCCTCGCGCAACGCCGTGGACCTCCCAGGGGTGCTGCTGGGTACAATGATTTTGGAATAGCTTGAAAGGGTTATATAGCGTTTTACTGAGAGCTCTTCCCTGGAGATGCTTTACTTTCCAGGAACACGGAAGCTTCAGAGAAGGCCACACTTTGCCCTGAAAGTTACTTAAAATAACTCTTCTGTGCTCAAAGTCCTGATGACTAAATATTTAAGATGCACTCAAACAACTATAAATTTCAACTAGAGGATTTCCAGATTTTCTAAGGCTAGAAATGGATTTCGAGTCCCTCTTTCTAAGAGTCTCAGTATCTTGTTTCTGTTTCTCCAAGACAGCAGGATGCCAGTCGCTGCACTGGGACACTCTAAACCAAGCAAGACCTGTTCCTGTTCAAGAGTTTGTCTCCCCCATGCTGGGCTAAAGATACGACAATTTGATATGAAAGGTTTCTTTTGGGCTGAAGGGATAGGAACACCAAATGCAGATGATGTGGCCCAAGGCATCTGATGTATTTACCATGCTGTCATGTGAGAGCATGCAGAGCAACCGCATTCACATTAAATGTACATATATGCATTGTACATATAGGCCACTGACTTCAACCGAGTTACTCTTGACTTACACTGCCCAGTCTATACGGAGGATTTGGTGTGGTACATTAAGATCTACTCTTTTTTCACTTGTAATTGCTCAGGATCTCTCTGCCTGTAAATGTTACAGTAACCCCTTATTTCAGCCAACATTCATATATTACACTTCAACTCAATTTAAATGTAAATTTCTGGCAAGTTAAGAGCTCTGTCTAAGAGTGTTAAGGGCTCTTTTCCTTATGAATCAAGGTCTAATTAGAGGAGACGATGTACAGTTTTTCTATACCAATTACAGAAAAATGGAAAAAATTATTTTCATTAACAATTTCCCAAACACATGTTGCTAGCTCATCACCATTTCGCCAAAGTAATAAAAAAGTCATTTGCCGAAAGAGTAAAATAAACCAACAATTAGAAGAATAAAAATAAAATAGATTAGCTAATGTGTTAGATGTGTGTTGGCTCAGTTCTAACATGTCTGGACCTTTTTGTTTGGAAATTATACTGTATTTGTACAAGTCCAAATGAAGAATTAACAGAATGCACTGCTCCTATTTTTTTTTTTTTTAAAAATGTGATTCAAGCCAATTGCATAAATATGGTACCTTTTTGACACCATCTGCAAATTATTGCCTAAACAGCCTCGTAGGTCTCCATAAAAGGGTAACTGCTCATTATTAACTTCACAAAGATATTCTTTCCAGTTCAAATGTTAGAAGTGTGAAGGCCCATGGCTCAATCTTCGCTGTTCATGGATAATGTGGGTTGCTACACATGCCATAAACCAAAGCACTATGCAAATTACTATGACAGAAGTTGTTTAAATTGTGCTTACGGGTACATCCACGTATTTGGAAGCAGCCTTCACCTGTAAAAGGAACAAGAAGAGAGTTTACACCATCAGTACATTTCCAGGTCTTTGATTTTTCCTTAAACACCTGTAAGAGCTTCTCCAGCCAAGGCCTGCTGCGAGAATGCTGAGTAGGGGAAAAAGTGTAATAAAAAAACTACATTTCCTGTCTAAAAGAATAGGCAAGGGTGGTATCTTTGTTGTTGTTTTTTTTTTTGGAGAGGTAACTTTGCTGCTGCGAAAGCTCTAATAGCAACAGATGACAGTGTGGGAGTTGTGCTTCTCCCTCTTCTACTTCAGCAAGTGGAGGAAGATGGGGTTTGTAAGTAGACATTGTTATTTTCTTCGGAGGCCTCATTCCCCTGCCGATGCCAGGTGTCCCTTCCGCTGGGACCCGCATCCCAGGGACCACGGGAGCCCCCTGGCAGAGTGGCCACCACGGCATGGCGGGGCTGGCAGGCACTTGCACTGGGGCGATCACAGGAAAGTGCCCCAAAGCACCTTAATTCTGCCTCCTGGCCACAGCTCCGCATGCAGTGTGCTTCCCCCGGGACGTTATTTTCGCCCTTTTTTGCTGTCCCTGCTGCTGGCAGAGCTTGCAGACATGCCGGGGCAGTGCGCTCATGTTGTGAAACGGAGAACTGCCCCAGAGCGTTTCTGCTTCCCGGCCTCCCAACAGCTGCGTTAGGCTCCTACGATTTCCTCCCCCACCTTCTAAAAGATGCTGTTTGCGGGAAGGTATCAGAGGGGACACGCTGCACTCCGCAGCATCCTCACAAGCTGGCACAAGATCCCAAATTTGCTCTGCCTCCAGTTTGCCACGCAGCACCGTCGCCTGGCACGGGAGCCGGGGTGGCCCCCAACGTCAGGGCCAGCTCTTCCAACTGAGCAGTGCCCAGCTGGCCAGAGAGACCTTTTTCCCACTGTAGCATAAGGCACCATGTCTAGAAAGAGTACGGCTGGGATTTTCCACCACGCTTCTGCTTTTAATTAGGGTAAGCGTTGCCGGCCATCTTTGTTTGGGTGTAAAAGCTCACCTGCTTTTAAATATTTCTAAAGCTACCATTAAAACAGCCTAAATATAACACGCACACAGTTGCATCTTGGGATGAATAAATTATGTGTCCCGAATGAGAGAATGAATGTATGTGTGAGACAGAATGTGAGAGTGGGTGGAAGCACTCATATGGTGTGTGTGGGGGGTGCATAATTAAGCACAATGAGGCGATACAAAAGACCAGACTGGTGGTAATTGCCGAGGTGAACGCTGCAAGTATTGGCAGCGCCCGGGCTGCCGAGCCGGAGGGCAAGAACAGAGGGAAGGGCAGGAGGAGGGTGCTGAGCGCCTGCCGCCGCGATGAGACTCAGGTTTGGGCTGTTGGAGGGGACGAAGGGGGACGGGGTACGTCCCGGCACATGAGTTTATGAAGGAGGCAGCAAAACCAGCACCCAGCCCTCGCTCCCAGCGAAAAGCCAACGCTCGTCTCTCCTCCAGGTACCCCTGTTTGCAACCAGCCGGTTGGACACCTCGCCCTTGCACCGCGTTTATCCGCATAACTTTCTTGGGAGGCAGTGGAGCGCTATTCCTCGCTCAAGCCGAATGGGAGCGGAGGAGAAGGCAGCTGGAGCCTGCCCAAGGGCTGCAGCTCTAGAGGAGCAGGCAGGCACGGCACACCCACGCTGGCCTGGAGCAGGGCTGCCCAAGCTCCCTCCCAAAAGAGCTCTTTTTAAATTTTTTCTAAGCGGCAAAGCTAAAACGATCAGGAGGAAAGCTTGGAAAAATGATGCGGCTCGACAGCCCGCAGAATTCAAGCCGGGGTCAGCGCTCAGGGCTGCACCTGTATCTTCAAATGTCACTCAGGGCGTGAAGCAATGCAGCGGCGCCCCAGGGGACCTGAGATCTGGGCACAGATTTGCCACTCTTGGGTCCATCTTAGCGCCACCAAATCAAAGGACTTTCTTCTCCAAAGCCAAGAGGCGACAAGAATAACTCAGCCGGCTTCCTGCGATCTCCCCTCTCCACCCACAAACAAAAAAAAGAGCTTCTTCTCCTGCCCACTCCCCTTTAATCAGAATAATTACTTGTTTTTCTTTGAACTCAAATTTGGCTACATTTAGTGAAATTTCCAAACTGCCGGATGTTGTGTGATTTTTGCTAGGCTGCCGTTTTTCACAAAGTATGTGACTTTGCCATGAAACGTCTCAGTTTACCATACAAATTTTGCACAGAACAAAAATAAGATCTTTTTACTTCTGTCTCCCTCGGGTAATACATAGTCTTTAGTTTTAATCACCATAGGTGTCATTCTCCACCTACAGAGGCCATCCAGATTAAAGAGAATTTTAGCAGCTGTCATTCCTGTGACTCTGTGGGTATGCTCATGCAGATGCCCAGCCAGGGCCTGAGCTGCTGCTGCCAAGATGCACTTAAATGTAGCAACAAACAGGAAAAAAAAAAAAGTCTGGCCAAATTTAGAAGGGTGTTTTCCTCTCAAAGTGCTCTGCAAGGAGAAGTGGCTAGTGAGAATTTATTAGGACAACAGATGCATTAATTTTATCTTGAATTTCGAGGCAAGAATTGGAAATGAGGATACCCCACTAGGTGATAAAACTGTCTGTCACAAGACCCCTGATTACATGTCTCTTGCAGAGCGCCGGGAAAACATACGATGAAAGAAGTTGGTGGAAGGGGGTGGGAGACTAATGCTTTCCAGAGCTCAGCGCCTTGGACCATTACACTTTGTTGTATTTGTTCAGACAGGGAAAACGTGGGAGGTGGTGCAAGCATGCTGTAACAAGAGAGAGTTTCTCTATTTATCATTGCAAAGACTAAACACAGCAAATCACATTACTACTGCAGGGAAGGGCGACTTTCTAAGCGCAGTGCCAAAGGGGTCAGGGCTGTTCGTCAGCCTCCTCCTGCACCTCGTGCTGCCCAGTGGCTCCCAGCAAACAAGTGGGCCAAAGTGAGAGATGTCCCTTGCCTGGAAAGGAGCAATCCTGCTCCTCTGCAAGCTCCTTGCTGGAGACGAGGGCTCAGCACCTTCCCATAGACATGCACACACCATGCACGGAAACTTTTTGGATGCGCGTGTGTTCGCATCTGGAAACTCAGGGAACTGAAGCTATGGGGCCAGGTTCAAAGCTTGTGAGGCTGTCAGAATGGGACAGACCATTTTGCTGCTGCTGGAGCAGTTAATTGTCAGTAAGGGCCCGAGGAGCAGTAGAGTGAAGGTGCTTGAACCTCGTGCACCTATGTGCTGCTCCTCATGGGCACCCAGGGGTAGCCAGGGGGTTCGCTCAGCAATCGAAGGGAGCAGCGCTCGCCAGCGAAAACAGTGGGATGTGGTGGGAGCAGCGCAGCATCAACCGAGGAACAGCTTGGATTCGGGGAGAAGGAAGGGCTGCACATTACGCTGTCTGCCCGGGCTGATGCCGGTACTTCCGACGTCTGGAAAGCTGCCGCCTCCACATCCTCTGCTGCTGGCACGCGAGCATCTCCTAACCCTCCACAGCACCGGCAGGAGGGAAGGTACCCAGCCCCGGCCAGTCCCTGCATCCCCCGGAGCAGGGACAGGCACAGCCCTGGTGGAGTAACCACGCAGGGGTTATCCTGGAGGAAGAGCCGCACTGCAGGGCTGGGGTGGGACACCCTCCCTCCCCCTCCTCTAAAGAACAGACTGCCTCCAGCACACCTGAAAAGTCAGGATGCTTAGTCTGAGCCCCGTGCTGGTTCCGATAAGCTGCCAGACTGTGTGTGCACACAGCTGCCATGAGCAGTTTCTTGCCTTCCTACGTCCATCTCCGTTTCCAAACAGATCCTACAAAATTGCCTCAAACTCAGCAAAAAGGGCCCAAGAGTAGCAAACAACAGACAATTTGCAAGTAGCTAAGACAACTCCTGAATGAGATTTTGGAAAACTTTCCCAGTTTGCAGAGCAATGCCTTCTGCCTCCTGCCCAGTCTGTGAACAAGGGAGCGCAGGGCAGGCTGCACACGCAGGCGCTGAGGGCGGTGGGTGAAAATGGGAATGCGACTTTCCACGTAACCCCAGAGACACGCATCTGGGTGCACACCTGTCTGTGAGCCGAGATAAGAAAAGCCACGCTTGCAATGAGACATTCCCATCAACTTCCCGGCAGGCATTTTCAGAAGACCTTTGGAAACCAAGCTGTTACGTGTTTGTCCTAAGAAGCTGTCACAACGGCTTTCTGCAATACAGCTTGGATTGCTAAACCCTTGCTGGATACCGAGGTCAGTTTTGCACGGATATTGTTCTTGTCCTGTACCTTTCTGGGAAATAAGTGATGAGCTGTGGATTGGTTCTGCAAGGTTAGGGAGAAATGTGGCATCAGAGGCACCTTGGGCTGTGTAACCTCACGGCATTTCTCCTACCTTGTCCTCTTTTAGAGACAAAAAAGTACTCCCTAGATGTCCCTTATTTTGTTTTTTACTACTTAAGATCACCACTGTTACGGCCAGAAGACTGAGAGGAACACACCTGTCACGTAAGATGGCAACAAATTCTTTAGGGAAATTACATAGACATAGTGTAATGATTTTTTTCCATCTTTATATGCATCCTCAACATAATAAACTCCAACCTTACAGGTTGTTAGTCTGTTCATGTGGGGTTACAGTGTTCAGGCACCACAGTATGGCAGAATTATTATGTAGCTGACCTAGTCTTGGGGAGCAGGAGATTACTACTCAGGTTAAATAAAAAAAAAAAAGGAAAATACTGTCTGTACTTACAGTAAATGACAGGAAAGAAGAAAACAGAGTTCCTTCATCGTATCTGGACAGTTTGGCCAAGACTCCTTCCAAAATGGTGACAAACTACGAAGACAAAAAAATACTGCAATTATTTTTAATGATTGAACAAGGGTGTAAAAACCAGCATTGGCTTCAAAGAAGCTGGTGGAGCTCTCAGCATTCCCAGAGGAATGGACAACCTGTCCCCAAGCACAGCGAGCTGAGACGGGGAGAAGGGAGCACTGCCTTTAGGGTGCTATGTGGTCCACCTCTCGCTGGGTGGGAATCACCCCTCGGTGCCACGGGTGACGTTGGGGACGGTAGGTGGGTGCAGGGCACGGGGACGCCAGCACAGCCTCTGCGGATGGGGAAGCTGGTGGTTCTTGCTCCAGAACGCAGTGTCAGGCACGCAGCTAGCTGGGTATTCTTGCGGAAGAATCGAACCGGCATATGTTGGCGGATTATGTTTAAAGGTCTCCACTGCATAATAGGGATGACTTGTTCTCAGAAAGTTTGAAACTAAAGGAAAACACACCCCACCATCTTTCTCCCTACGTACCAGTTCCCCTCTGTGTTAGCGCAGCACACCAGACCTACACAACAACCCAAGGGAAATGCTGGCAGCTGAGCTAGAGGAGCTGACTCTGAAGAAAAACAATTTTCAAACAATTAAAGTTGACATTTTGGAATGTATTTCCTACTACTGTCACCTCTAAATTAATTTCCTAGAAGAGCATATGGCGATCTTGCACAAGACGAGTTATTTTGTCCGTGCAACCTCGCGCGTAGGAGCGGCGACCACCTCTGTGTGCCACTCCGATGTCTGCACAGCAGCACTTAGCAGTGCCCCCCGCCCCGACTGCAGCCACCCTGGGTGCCGCGGGGTGATGCTGACCACAAGGTGCTACCTCATTAACATAACACCCATTCCTCAGAACCCCTTTTGGCCCAGTACGGCAGTCCTGCTAGCAGCGTGTAACATCTCACGCAGTTCCTAATCATCAAAGAGTCACCATGAAAGGACTGGGAGATGTATGATCTTGCCTGCGAGAAACAAGAAGCCAATTCAACATCTTAATGTGTCACATTTTAATGGAAACGCACGTATTAAAAATGCAATGTTAACAGTGAATCACTTCACCTGAAGCTGAAGGTTACCTTTGCCACTAGGAGCGTTATCATTTCTTTGACGGTTTCCTCAATTAGTTCATCTATTTTTGAATGGTATTGGTGCTAAAGAAAAACAAAAGGAGAGGGGGAGGAAGAGATTAGCATTGATCACAGGAAAGAGCTCTATGGTTGTCAGCCTCCCTTGGTAAACCACAACATACAGTATTAAAACGAAGAACCACGCAGCTTATTACCCCGTGCTCTGCTATACCAGCCAGTGACTACGTACACTTGTAGGAGAGACCTTGAATTCAGGAGAATCTTGAATCAGTTTGTGAAGCATGGGTGAACCCTGCTCTCCTCTGTGTACCTCCCCCCCCCCTGCCAGCACCAACACCCATGCTTCCAGAGACCCTAAAATCCTTTTGCTTCCATTCTGTGGGCGTCACCCAGTTCACTTCACCCATGGATTGCACCTGACGATGGGATAACGCCTGCAGCCCTTGCCTGGGGCACCCCAAACCACAGAGCCCTCAGAAGGGGAGCGGGGAGGATTTGCTGCTCCAGGGCGGCTTGCAGCAGCCCAGCACCCCAACGGGTGTTACACACCGTGTTGAGCAGGCACAGGGCTCAGAAACACTCATTTAAACTCTTCACTCATTGACTGTAAGACAAATTTAAAAGCCACCCAACAAATCAACAAGGGGCTTTTTGTCCCATGCAGAAGCCAGCAGGCAGGGCAGCCCCGAGCCCTGAGTGCTGGCAGATCCTGGAGCACGAGCTCAGAAAAAGCTGACCAGCACCAGTGCCTGCAGCATCAGCGCTTCTGAATCTTCAACCCAATTTCTGCACATGCCAAACCTTGCTTAGCTTGGGAGCTCTGATGCAATCAGCTGCAATATGGCTAGAATAGGTACTAAGATACAGTCTTCTACTAATTTAGAAAAGACCTGTTTCCAATACAAGATTTAATTAGTGAAAACATACAGTATATTCTTATTTTCAATGGACTGAGAAAATACTGATTATGACTGCTTTCCAACACAAAACATGTGATTTTTCAGTCAAACATTTCAAGCACTGGTGCTAGTCACTATATTCATTACCACTTGGCATTAATATTGTTTTAAAATGTTAACATCAAATCACATTGAAAGAGACAAATCTGCTTTAAATACTAATCAGACTTTGGGAAGGAAGACTGCAAGGGCTTTACAAATGCTAGATGTTGGTCTCAGTGTCTGATCAGTAGTTTCTGAACTGCTCTACAGGTCGGGGCTTTTTTTCTATGACAGTAACATATTAATACAAGAATTTGGAAAAAAGAAAATGAAAGTAGGACACACTTACCCACACCTTAGCAAACTTTTCAGATGATTTGGGACAGAAATCAAGAGAAAAGTGCAAAAGACAGGAAAAAGAACATATGAAGATAAAGAATAAATAAACAGAATCTTTAAAATAAAGGGACATGTGAGAACAACAGCATCATGCACAGAAATAATAAGCAACAGAAAATGAAATGTGATCAAAACCTCCTTTCACTGAAGTATCAGGGATTGCTACCTGCAAGGAGTAAAAGAGGGAGAAAGGACCAGACTGTACCTAACTGCTGACAATCTCTGATGGTTTTATTTCACTCTGAAGTGGAAGCAACTGGTTGTGGAGCGCCAGGGCTGAGCATTGACCTGGCCATTCCCAGCACAGCCGGGAGGGAGCTGTGGGGTGATGAGGACCTGTAACAGCCAGGTCCAGGTAGGAGCTGCTGATGCCCTGGGCATACATGGCCACGACCTCCTAAGGGACATGAAGAAGGGGTTGTGCATATATCGGGGGTGTCTTCCCCATGACATGTTCCTTCTGCAACTGTATTTGGAAGAGGCTGCCCAGGGAAGTGGTAAGTCACCATCCCTGCAGGTATTACAAAGACGTCTAGAAGTGGTGCTTAGGGACATTAGTTTAGTGCTGGACCTGGCACTTCTAGGTTAGGGGTTGGACTCGATCTTAAACGTCTTTTCCAACCTAAACAATTCCATGATGTTCTGTGAGTGTGTGTAAGACTTCATAACCGAGGATTTAGCTAAATGCTTTCACTGGGTAAGCCATGAGTTTTAACTCAAAACGGGCTACCTATGTGCAAAATTATACACTGTGAAATGCCCTGACTGGTGCATTTTCAATTAAAAGGTTACTCAAGCAGAAAATTAAGAGCCCAAATGGAATCAAACCGCAGTTCTGGGAGCAGGAGAGGATCCTATGCATGCACCAAGGCAGTGTCACAGGGCTCCGATGGCTCGTCCCCACCACGGCCACAATCCCTGGGGCAGGCTTGGAGCCAGCCCTGGGGCCAGCGACCGGCAGAATCAGGCCCGCGAGGCCGCGGGTGCTGCCGTCCGGGCAGTCACAGCAGTGCACACCCCGTGAGGCTGCAGCCCCGGCTCCACCTCGGCAGGACGAGCCCTGGCCAGGACGGGGTCAGAGGACGTGGTGGTTTGGGAAAGGACAGCTTGGTGCTGCTTTCACAGACGTGTGGCTCGTAAACCAGCGTTTCCGACGGCTCCTTCTACATTTTGTACGAAAACACGTGAGGTTAAAGATCGCAGAGCTGGTTTGCTTTACCCAGCGTAGCCCCAGCTTTCGATCGAGTTCGTTGCAGCTTTCTATTAGCTCAATTATTACAATCCATAATCAGTGCACTACAATGATTCAACTTGACTTTATGTGATGAGTATCTTGCCTTGTCATGTAACAGATTGTGTGTACGTTGTATTTCTCTAAGGACCATCTGACCTTAGATATTAAATAGAAACATACTAGACCAACTGAGAAACATTTAATACATACATTTATCCCCTTAGATGTATTAAAAATTCAGAGGAAAAATAAATATTTAAGATGGTAAAGTATGTTTACCAAATGTTTTAACAGCTGCCTTTAGAGACAAGGAAATGGAAATGATGGGTGTTTGTTTCACAGGGTAATGCTCGCAAAATTCATTTGAGTATCTGTTAAAGTGAGTGTAATGAAGGTGGTCTTGAAGGGAAGGACTTTGGGGCGGGAAGGAAACCGTAGGAGCGAGTTCCAAGGACGTGTCGAGACAGTCTCTGCCCACGTACTGCTTGGACTGTGGTTTGTTTCTAATAACAATATCTTCTCCAATTGAACTGCCTGCAAAGGGACCACACGTTTTAGGAGCCACGCGGCAGCTGTGCCCATGCCAGAGCGTCCCGTCAGCGTCTGTTCCCCCCTCCCCGGTGGGGCTGCAGGTGGACTGGGAGGGGACAGAGGGACTCAGCCATGTACAGACCCAGCTCCCCCAGTTATGGAGGAAGACACGGGCTCAAAACCTGGTTTCTCATCCCTTTGTCATCTATCTGACTGACTCCTTCTTCCCACTGGGGACTGGAAGAAGTCCTGTTCTGTCCTCCCCTCGCAGGCTGTAAGGACAGATCTACACCTTTTTACCCCTGCCCTGCCATCAGCACGACCACCTCAGTGCACAGGTTTATACAGATGGAGGCAGCTGAAATACGGAGTGGCATGAGAGAATGGAGGGGGAGGTAGGAAGACTCGTTAAAAGGAAGAAAAGAAAAAGAGAGGGTGTATAAGTGCAGCCCTAAACGGTAACCTATGCACTGATAATTTACATCTGCTTTGCAGGTCTATTAGTTCAGTTATCTGTTAAAAACCTCACGCCCCAGCAACTGCTGCTTGCCAGGGGAGTTAGGCTGGCTCCGGGCTGCCATACCAAACACCTTCTGGAAGCAGCACAGGCAGATTTGCGGAGCTGGTCCCTGCTGCAGCTGAGGACAGCAGAGAAACAACCTCTCTGTTGCCCACTCCCCTCTTAAGTGCAGGCTAACCCAGGCTGAACACGCACTGCAACTGACACTCAGAATTTGAAGGAAACTGCAGCGAGCATGGAGCATCACAAGTCACATGGAAAGATGCAGTCAGTGCCTGGTCACACTATATCTGGATGCAGCTGATGTTATCAGCCTTGTGCCGTCTGAAAATTGAACCTGGCAGTTTTAGGAAAGCAATGAACTTGCTCTGTCATGATACCGGAGTCTGCTTGATCTTCAGAACATCCCTGTTCCCAGGCACTGTGCTAGCACAATGCACAGGGGTTTGGTCCTGGCTTGCAGTGGGGAGCATCACAACCACGGCCCTTCCCAGCTGGCGGGGCACTGCCAGGGCAGATGCTGCAGCAGCTGCTGCCTGAGAGATTTGGGGAGATAAATGGGTATGAGTAAGGAACAGAAAATGGCAGAGAAGTTCATGTCGAGGCTTGGACAACAAAAACCCACTCAAGATCTGCCCCAGCTAACCTGGAGGACAAGGGCAAAATGTGATGATGAGCAGTATGAAACCTCTCTTGCAAGGTGACTGTCACAAATAACATGTCATAACTGAACCATGTGTAAGAGAAACAAAAAGAACAAGCTGAACCTGATCCAAACACCACTGACATCAGGGCAAGGATCCCTGCTCCATCCAGTGACCTTTGGAGCAAGTTCTCAGGGTGAGGTAACGAACTAAAAAACCAACTTGCAACGACTCAATGCAAAATCTGACCATGGAAAGTGGTAGTGAAAGGGTTTATCTAGGGAGAGCCAAACACTATTTGTGAATTTATTCTAGATTGGTATATGAACACTTAATTTCACTTGAAGCCGCTGTAGCAAAATGATCATTATCATGCACTTAAGATAGCTAAATTTACCACATCTTTTTAATTCATAGGTCAATGAACTTCAACCTGCAACTATGGCTTCTGTTTTCCTTCTGTATGTCTACAGAAAATAGTCGTATACAGGAAGTGTGTTGCCAACACCTGGCTCCAAGGTGCAGTTAATGATTCAATAGATATGGTATAATGCATCAACCAACCTTAAGAGATGCCTTATGCATACCACAGTCCTTGCAAAAAGGCACTCCTACCTGACAGGGATTAGGAATGTTTATATTCATTAGACTTATTTGAGAACAACACACTGCGTACTCATCTGCACACTCTATATGGGAAGCTAAACCCACAACTGACACAATGTCACCGAAACTGGCACAACCGGAGATGAGAAATTTCATGACATTGTCTTTAAAAGCTGTGAAAGGAAGAACCTGTGTTTTTACCTCTTGGCCCATTTCCATACTGCAAAGCTTTGTTGACTGAGCTTTGGCATCCACCATGACATTAAACATGGTGCATATTGATTGAGGGACTCGGAAATCTGTTGATCGGCTGGTTTTCTGCAGCTTTACTTCAAATGCAATCCTGGTTCTGTTAAGGAAAGTAGAAAAAAAGACATTTCAGTTGCTTTTAAACATACTGAAGATTATAATATGAGATAATACTGAGAAGAGTTGGTGAAACCGGAAAGCCGAATGCTGCTGGGAGTGTTATAGTGCAATTGTTACAAATGTGCTTCTACTAAAAATGATTTTCCAGCTTAAAAAGAAATCCACTTTCCAGAATACACACTATTTATAAAGTGTGCAATGGTTTCACGGAAAGTACGACTTTCTCGTGCTTGATAAACAGTGTGAGGATGTTACAAACAGCAGTGTCAATGTACACCCAGAATGGGGTTGCATTAGCTGATTTGTAACCACATACAGCAAGCCTGATGTATTAAAGGAAGCTCCTATTGCTCCATGTACAAAATAACAGAACCTTGTTGATTGCTTGACTGAAAGGACGTTGCGCTTTTAGGTCTACATGATTTGCTTGCTGAAAGTTCCCAATTGTCTCATAAATTCATAGAAGCGGTTTCCCTGAACCACACTTATCCACCAGAATACATCTGCAAAATGCGCGCAGGCGCAGTCGCGTGAGCCCGCGCCTCACTGCTCTCCTGAGCTTTCACTGAGCTCACATTTGACATCCCTGGTGGTTACAAACTGTGTTACACCAAGAGCTTTGTTGGGCCGAGGACTACACAATTTCATCCCACATCATACTTTAAAATACCAAGGCATTTGTGACTCTAACACAGGGAATACTCTAAGCACGGTGGGCATTGCCTCGCCTTTCTTTGGAGCCCCTCTGCAAATTCCGGAGGTACTTCACTATTCCAACCTAACACAGAACAATTATCACATCAGGCAGAATCTGCCAACAAATTAACATAGGAGCTTCAATTTAAAAATAACAAATAATATCAGCTGCAGCTCAGGAATAACTCTGATCTGGAACGATCCCCCAAGGGTATGCAAATGAAAAGTCATTTACAAATGCAAAACTCCCATTCTTGGGACCAGATCTAAGCCGGTACACAAGTCCTCCCGCCTGCGTTTATTAGCGAAGTAGGTCCTCCTTACAAGGGCTGCTTTCCTGACAGCACCGAAATACAACCAAGTGCGGAAGGCGGGGTGGCTCCTCCATGGTATTCAACGGTTCAGAGACAGACGCGAAGAAAAATGTTGTGTCAAACTGAAATTGCTAAAGAAACCTTAGCCAGGCCCTGTTTGCAGGTGATATAAATAGGGAAGGCAGCATATTGGTTTACATCAGCAGTGGCATTTGAACTGATTTAATTACCAGTGCCAGATTTAGCCTGGACTCGGGGACTAGAATCTTGATAATTACTGAAAGGACCCAAAGTGACTGGGATTTTCCATCTCCTCGCAGGGATGAGCATGTTCCTACTTACTTATGCTCAGAACCATTATATATAGTCATACCATTACAAGCTGGGCCAGGCTTTTACAGAGGGGCAACATATTTGTAGAAAGGTTGAAGCAGTTGGGAAAAAAAACCCCTCAGCTTTCAGGCACACAAGCCCTTCTTCAAATGTACCTGGAAACTTGCTTATTTTTCCCGGTTATCTCAGCTGAGCTAACCTGGTCTGATTTCTATAGATCATTGCAGCTATAATTGCACTGCAAGTGGAGCAAAGGTGTCTTGGTTCCAACTTAATAAAAAAGAAAAAAAAGAGAAAATAAGTGTTTTGCTGGCGGTGCTGGGGACAGAGCAGAGAGCAGAGCTCCAGCACTGGGTTTCCTCCCAAAGGACAGTGTGACAACTGGAGGACAGCTGAAGGCCAGAGTTCCTGCCAGCCAGAGATGAACCGCTACAATAAAGGGGGACTTGCTCGATGCCAAAAGACATCACGACCATCTCACTGCACTTAAAATGCACGGGGGTTTGTTCTAGAATGGTGAGAGAGCAACCCTGGAGCTGTCTGCCTTCCAGCCTACACCCCAGGGACCGAACGTGCCTTCCCCTACGGTGACATCCCACAGCCAGATTATGAGGAACACGCGAACGATAAATGCCGCGCTCGCACTTGCACAGTGGCCAGGCAATTGTGGTACAGAACAGTCACATCACACGTGGTGGCTAATATTAGCATGTACCAGCTGTATTTGGCACCCATTCTTCCTTGGGTTCATCTCTTTGTCTATTTTCTGCACAATGGAATGCAAAGTTCATTTCTTCCTCCTGCCTCATCATCTCTGGTGCCAAATGGATATAAATTACTGTGGAAAGCTTGGAAATTTAACCTCAACATTTTGCTTTCAAAATGGAAGCTGCCCGTATGTTTATTTATATATTTTTTTAAAGAAACCTCTCCTGTTTTGGAAGATCTGCAGGTGAATATCCTACAACGTGGCTGAAAAAGCTAAGCGTTTTTCAGTCAGTAGCAGATGTGAAACCTGTGCACCAAGCTACCCACTATGCCCTTTTGGGATCACTTTTTTGCTTGGTTTTTTTCATGGATCTGTGGTTTTTAGATGGGTGCTGGGACCTTACTTAGGGATATGCCTTCAGCACTCAACCCTGCCAACACCAAACTGCATTTACAGACTTAACCTCACCTGCGGCACCGGAAACAAGTAGCTGCCCATAAAACTTGAAAGAATGGATGATTTACTGCCTTTTACTGTGAATATGCACTCCCCAGAGGCTCAACAGAGAAGTGCTTGCTTGGGAGAGTCCACAACTTACAGCAAGAGGGTGGCTTTCCACCACGTCTCTGCTGGGCAGAGGTGAGCTAGGGTCACTAATAAATGGTGGCTGAAGTGAAGCTTCATTGATAATAAGAGAAAAAAAAGCTTCTGTGAGAAACATGACTAGTTTGCTTGTGGGCAGTACCTCTTCACACAGGACTCGATCATGTCACTCGCCATAAGCTTCAAGCGTTGCTCCAAGTGTTTTCCAAACTCCTCCTCAGGCCAGTGCAAATCCCGAATGAAGGTCTGTAGGGCATCAAGTTTCCAGAACAGATCTTCTGAGGTGCCTGATCCATTGCTGGCAGGGCAAAACGAGAACAAAAGTCATAAGTGGCATCAGGCTCTTTGTAACCTGATGTGTTTACAAGTGTAGAGCAGACAGTAGTTTCATACACAGGACAGTGCTGGCAATCTCCACCATCAGGATTTTGAGTTTTACCATACAGTTGCCTAATCTACCTTGCTGTCATAACCCACAAAACTTTCCAGACCAGATGAGTAAGACAACATTATGGGTCACACATATTAACAGGAAGAATGTGTGTATGGTAAAAATCAGCCTTAGTTAATAACCACGTTAACGCAGGTGATTATTAAGAATTAAGGCTAGAAATTGTGGTAGAAGATCCTTGATCAATAATAACTGCCATACTAGACTGTATGCAGTTATTAAGATTTAGGGTTTCATGCAATTCTCCCCCCTCTGAATTATACCTTGAGTTTGCCTTGTCCCCCCCAACGAGGCCCCCGTTTCCAGGTAAGGGACAGTGCTAACAAGTGGTGAGCGAGGACACGCTTTATCTCTTGAACAGCTGAAAAAAAATTGGGGTAAATCAATCGAGCTAAGGGCACTAGACATCTCACACCCAGGAGTTTTGGCAGCATTGACCGCTGCACCTTTTCACAGATCTGCCTCTTGCAAAGGCATCTACAGGACAATGAATTTCCATTAAAAGTAATATATATATATATATATGTATTTTGCAACATCTTTGGTTTGTCACAAAACTCTGAATTTCTCTCCCAAGCATATATTCTCATAACCCACACCCCTGCCCAGATGGAAGTCTTTGGTCCTGCAGCGTGTAGTTACACCGGCTCCTTTCACAGTATAATTATATCTCAAACCTCCACTTACAGAATAAAAATACAGAACTGGATTGCACTTTGTCTGTGCAGAGAAATTTATGCATCCATAACCTTCTTCTCTCCCTCTCTCCTTCTCCCTCACTTCTTTTTTTTTCCTTTTTCTCTTTTTTTTTTTCCTCCCCCCAGAACAATTACCAAGGGAGCCTCAAGAGTTTCAACCCCCTCCTCGCATACCACTAATGCTAACACGGCAATTTGTAAGATGTTGAACACACCATGCATTACCACCGGTGCTGACATCATCTATAGAAACAGATGAGGGAGGGTGTTTCTATTGTGACAGATGCCAGCTGCATTGAGTTAATGCTAGAGGAGACCGGAGCTAATGCACACACGGCTACTGCAAGGGGGGAACCGTGGTCACAACATGCTAGAGGGGTCCTGCAGGCTCCTGGGCTAATAAGATAAAGAATGAGTAGTTCTTGCTTGTAGGAGAAACGGATCTGACACTAAGCAACAGGTAACATACCCTTGATGGACGGGAAGGGTGAGTAAAAGGAAACTGGAGAGGTGAAAAGATAAAGAATCAGGCATTTCCTTTAACCAGGGGTCCGGTTTGTACAACAGGCTCAAGCGTTCATCTACCGCCAGTTCTCAGTTGCGCCTGGTTCAAATCTGTGCTTGGGTGTACATAGGTTTTAACAGTCTAAACCCAGTTTTGGAACTGCATGAATTTACGTTTTAAATAATTAAATATGTACGATTACAATAATTGGTATTTACTACAGCACCATTCAGACGTCCTTTTGGTGGCAAAAATTTAGAAGTATTTTTCTGGGTCTATTTCTCACTTTTGACTAGGGCTTCACACCAGTAAATGATAAAGTATATTCATTTCCAAGATACACCATTAACATTTGGTTTGTGAGCACCACAATTACCCTAATCATGCAGTGGGCTTGCAGTACATCATTGACGCTCAAGCATTTTCAGAGGGATTAATATAATTTTCAGTCATGACATGATTCTTATCTTTTCAAGGGCAATACCACAAAGCATGCACAGAGATAGATTAAAGCTTTCAAGTACTCTTTACAGACAACTACCTAAGCTAGCCTTTAATATAGCTATCTTAGCATGAATATGGGTTGTATAGCTTTGAAACATAAACAACCATGCTAATATTTAAGAAGTTTTTAAAAATCCATTAAAAAAAAGTCAAACACCAGTGTTTGCTTTGCTTTGGTTCGTTACCACTGCTCTGCAATACAGCCTGAGCGAGGCTAATTGCAGAGGCATTTGGGTGGACTCCAGGTGTAGATGTAATCGAGGGTCTTTCCGTAACCGTGAAGGGGGTAGTTTTGGATGGTTCCTTCAGTTAGATCCTTCAGGTGAGAAGGTAGGAAAAAAGCAACACATCCATGCAGTGCTGGCTGAGACAACTCCACACCAACCCTAAACAACCCTCTAGGAATTTAGGAGGGAGAACGGGCAAGATCTCAGCTCCTGTGCTGGGACATCCTAGCTACCTCAAAGAACGAGATGTGAGTTGATTCCACTGGGTACACCCCTCCATACTGCTTGGTGGCTGGGACTTTCAAGGGAAATCTGCTATAAGAAGAGAACTTGCCTAATTTGTGCTCAGGATTTGCAGTATGTCCCCCCCCGAGCTCCAGCCGTGCACTGTGGGATGCTCAGACAGGGAGCTGGGAGCGCAGAGCACAAGGCTCCTACAGATCGACTGCTTTGACACCGTGCCCAATTTTCCAGACCATAATGAAAAGCTCATGTTGAAAATATCTTTCTTTAGTTGGTCATGGCATTATTCAGGCTGTAATGATAACTGTGGAGCTTTAATTGCTCTCCAGAGTCTCTCCCAACATGAATAAAAACTGTTGTGGTGTGTTCCTCTTTGTTAGATCATTTCATCAAAACCAAGACAAAAATTATTATCTGGGAAATGCGGAGCTTGTATTAAATAAAATTCACTTTTAGATCTACATCTGGTCCACAGAAATTGGTTGACTGGCATTGAAATTGGTTCGTCTTCTCTTTTGGACAATACTCTTTGCTGAGACACACAATGTCGCATTGTAAGTTCCGTGGTTCATATGTTGTTCAGACCATGTCCCATTGTTGACAGCTCTTTTGCAAAGCAAGATACTTGCTCAAACTCTCAGTGGGAGTAAGATGAATTTTCAAGATTCATACAAAAACCCCTCAAAATACACACGCCAGAAATTCACTAGTGTCTCATTCAGAAAATGTCTAATTAACTGCATCACTCTTTAAAGTTTTATATAATGCACAGAAACAAACAATACATATCCATGCCAAGATTACTTTAAATTTAAATGAGATCTAATTTGAACTGAATACACACTCAGAATCATAAATAGCAGCCATCCATGACGGTGCAGAAAAGCTAGGCATTTGTGGGATGCCTAGTGGGATGTTAACTGGTAGATTTGGTACTTTAGGGAGATTCACATTTGGTAGATTCACATTAGGCAGATTACTTGTTAAACTCCTGTGGAAGAAACAGACAGAAAGAAAAAATACCATAACAGTGACAATGCAGATGTAGCAGAAGCACGTGACACTCATAAACAAATCTGCAAAGTTCACAGCACGAGGACGGTTAAAAAACGAAAGCAAAACATTTCAGAAAGAAGCATGAGGATGGAAGCTTAAGTGTACTGGGTTTGCAGTCTGCAATAAAAAGCAAGTTACTTAACCTCCCCCCCCGCCGAAAAACAACAGAATGAAAAGAAGCAAATTAACAAAGCAGCAAATTAACAGAGTACTCAAGCACCCAGAGAAAAGAACTCCAAGTCCTGATATCATTTCAAAGTGCCGAGAAAAGCCTTTCCTTGGAAAAAATCTCTCTTGTAGGGAAGCAAACCTCAGTTCTTACATAGTTAGGTTGGATGAAAGAGCTAAACTGAGATCTACTAGAGAACTAGGAATCAAAAGAACAAACAGAGAGTTTGTCATTCCAGCCGCGCAGAAGTCCATAAGAGTTCTTCTTACCACCAAATTCAGGAGTTGGGATTTCACTCCAAAGCCTCTCTGTTTATTCTGTACTGCACAAAGAACAAAGATGTGCTAATCTGGAGCAGTTAATGGTGAACCACGAAGCTCCTCCTCAGTGCAGACTCATGCCCTGATTCTCCCTTGTATTCCTGGGTGTGGAAAAATGGGTCCCACAAGTTGCCCAGTTCTGTATATGCACTTAAATAAATTACACCGAATAAATCCAAGATCGATATATGAACGTATCTTGGCTACAAACGGGCCATGGGGTGATTAAGACATTCCAAGATTAATTTCTCAAGCATGTGTACCTGGGCATCATGCCTTCAGTAAATATTTTCAGACAACTGTTATGCAAATAGAAATCTTTGACCAGTGGCCCAGTGTATTAACTTAATGCAACATACTCTCCTGAAACAACAGGTGATGCAACAGCACAGGGACCTGTTTCGGTGTGCTACGTCTCTAGATGTTATAAAATTGGTTTATTTCTCTGTTAAGGTGCAAGTTATCACGGTTAACTTTTATGCAAAATAAAAATGTCATGGAATTTGGCAATTGGAAGTCACTTTCAGAAGTGTATCTTGTTTCTGCCTTAATCTAGTCACGCTATACGGCACTCTGGGATGCAGTCCATAGATGGTTTTACGGTCCCGTTTGAGTAATAGAACCCGGCGCCTTGAGACCATTTTCACTGGATTGTTATTTGGGCTCAGTGAAAACGGAATCAGGGCTTCAGGATTTCAGGTTCACCCTGCACTGCTGAAGCTACTGAAAGCTTTTCTGTTGATGCACACGGGCACAACTTCAGTGTTCGACTTCCCCACTCTCGGTGACCGCACCAGGACATGCCGCTGTCGGAGGCCTCTCCTGCTTGCCTGGATTAAATTAGTTACTGTACAGGCAGCATTCATTATCTGGACTCTTGAAAAATATCAAACTATACACTAAGTCCTTCAAGGAAAATTAAAATCTTAGCAACCTCCTTGAGTCATATTTTGAACTCCATTTCTTACTGCACATTTTATATATCAAAAACTGAAGTAATGGAATTGAGCTGGCTCTACCGAATAAATGTTGCCTAATACAGCAGAAGATTTGAACCAGATCTCTGCAAGAGCTTGGCTTATCATTGGTGGCAAGTCTTAGGGAAGAGAGCTTACTTTTGTTCTCCCTTCGTGAATAAAATCCCTTGCTGGGGAGGAAAACCACGACCCAAAGTATTTTTCTAGTGAAAAAAGAGAGCACGTTCTTGTTTGCTTTAGTCTCTATGATTCTTAGTAGATTTGACTTCGCGCTATCTGCTTGTCCTGTTTGTTAGGCAGGAAGCAGATGTGGGAATTTTCTAACGTAACAAAGCTGTCCATTGTCTCCATTCATACTGCACCAGCTATTAAGATGGTATGATTATTGAATGAGACACAGACTCCATAGTGATTGAGAGCGTGTTAAATCTTCAGAAATGGCAGTGCATGTGGCTAGATACTGATATGGAATAAATAAAGAAATAGCAAGAGGTGGACAACATATAAATGTATAAGGAAAAAGCAACTTAAATAACTTAGCCAGATGGTAAATACATAAATCAGAGGACCTTTGGTTTTAATATTAAAATTCAAGAAGTGACAGTGTTATATTAATAAAAACACTGTATTAATAAAATATGACTTCTAGAGTAAACAGTATACTATATTCACAAGGAAACATATTTCTTTTATACAACACATTATTTTGCTGATGCAAGGATATGTTGCAAGAATAAGTTAGTACTCTTAAAACAAAACAAAACAGCAAAATAATGGAGTATATTATCTTAACATACAGTAACTAATTTTAAAAATATTCTCCTGAATTGACATGCACAGTTTTGCAGGTTCAACCGATCTAATTATCTGACTAACAGTTGCAGTGAGACCTGTAAAAAATGATTAATATTACCAACAAATGTTCCAGCCTGCAGTTGCTCAGACCATAAAACTACAGGTCCAAGACGAGAAACTGTTTCTAGAAGCCAGCCATGCCTATTTAATATAGATGGCTAAATATAACCTCAGCCATCAGGCAGGGAATGTGGGCATTTGCATCGACAAGATGAGGGCTGTCTGATTTCAGACGACTCAGCTTCAGGACTGGATCCTGCTAAGTTTGATAAAAGACGCACGCTCCGGAGCTGTGGTGCTCGCTTTCTCAGCTTCTTCTGATTCACCCCCGTTTGTGTCTGTTAGCTGCGTAAAAGCCTTTCACCTGTACTGTCTGCTGGGAAATTCTCAGTGCAAACAGACTGGCAACACACCCCTGGACAACATCCCAACGCTCACGCTGTGCTGTAGCACCGATCGCAGAAAACAAGTCCAATTGCACAGGGGCTGCTCTGGTAGAGCTGCCCTAGCACTGAAAGGAGGGCAGAAAAAAATCACAGCGCTTTTACTGAGTTGTCTCCTGGCTTCAGAATAGAGCCAAACGAGACCTTTGTCCATCCTTAAGCGCTCAGTTCCTCTGGGATGCCTGAAATGACGGGAGTTTGCCTCTTCCATCACTATAAACGCTTGCTACTTTACTGCCTAGGCTGAGCAAATGCTCAAGAGCAAATCTTTTCACAAAAGCCTCAATGTGAAGCAAAGAGCTTGATAGTGAAGTAGGCAGTCAAATCTGGGCTCTTCCCGTGACTGACACCCAGAATAGCAACAAAAATACTCATTTTCACTACAACGGTGGTTCTTTTAAAGGGAAACATTTTTCACTAGCATTTTGAAGTAGTACGACCTTGTCAAATGATTAGTGTAATCATACTGTTTAAGTTCTTACATTTATCTTGATGATACATTTATAAATAATTTGCAAAGGGTTAGCAAGCAATTAGGAGATGCTAAAGCCAGGACTAGAGTGCTGCAGAGACAGCTGTAGGTCAACGAGTAACGTCCTAGTCAAGTGATTGAAACTGGTTGTCATTGCACCGGCTTTAGCATTTGCTTAAAAGGATCTTTCAACACAGACACACACACACAGAGACACACACACACGTACGTGTCTGCTGGCTGCAAGATAAATCAGCGTTCTCCGAGAAGCTAGCATAAAAAAAACCAATCCCCATTGCAAACCCTACTTTTCCAAGACCTCTCAACTCACCAGAGAACAGACCTACTCTGTATCCTCCGTATTTGGATGACTGTGCGAAGGACAAGTGTGCCACATTTCTCTGCGTGGATTCACACAAGCACACCAGCTGCTCTAGCTATAGGGCATGGACCCCCTGCAAATTCAGCAGCTCTGCAGAGGCAGATTACAGAGCCCTCATGAGCACATTACATCGATGCTTTCCCCCCCCGTGTTTTCAATACTTAACAGTATCTCCCTCACTGTTTGTGATTTCTCTACCTAACTCCTTGTAGCATAAGGTGCAGAGTACTCAGCAATGAAAATAGAAGAAATACATGCTTGCAAACTGCCATCTGGTCAGGTTATGGAGGGCTACATATTTCAGCCTTGATTGCAAGCATGAACATAGAGAAATCCTTTCAAAAGACTCTACGTTGTGGAATAATTTCTTGGTTAACAAGAGATAATGAGATTTCCTTCTCACAATTCACTGTAGAGATCCAAAATGGGACAACAGTAAGCTCAGTGGAACGGACAGCCACGATGATCTACCTTTTCTGGCCATCCTAAAAGCCCTTCTTCAAAGCAGAAGAAAGCCATGGAGAAACCTACTGCAGTTCCCTAAATGCTCTGCTGAAGAGGTGGCAATGGAAGGACATGACTTGGATGGGAATTGGCTTGTTCAAACTACCTGAGAAATAAAAAAATTTAACTGTGCTGCAGTATGGACATGTGGGGGGAGAAGGCAGTAGATACAGGTGGGCAAATCAAACTAAATAAGTCTCTGACCTGAGTTTTTCTGCAAGTTCACTGTCGATCAGACAAAGAGGAGCAGGTGGTCTGCCCAGGAGGCAAAAGATGAAGATGTCTTAACATTTAGTTCTGAGCGGCACATCGAAAGCGTCATAAGATCTGAGGAACGACACCCCTCTTCTCCTTTACACTGTACGTGCCACCCTCTGTGCATTCACCGGTGCCTCCCGTCACCGGGTTGCACCGCGTTAAGCCAGCATTTGCAACTCGCACTTTTGTGTGCGAGACACAAGAACAAAATACCAACTAGTGAAAAAAAAAAAGAGGAGTGCATCTTTTCACCAGATGGACATGAGCTTCTTGTGAAAAGCACCCACTTTCCTGCTGGAAGAAATCTTTTAAATACCCAAGTCTGTAAGACAGTCCGTCCTGGGCTTTCACTTGAAACTGCAATGCTCAAAGCACTCTGTAACAGGAACTCCAGAAGGGATTAACCATGACAAGAGAACTGAGAAAAGATCTTTTGTAACTATCAAAGATAACTTGAAAATGACAGATAATGGTGTAGGCAGGGACAAAACACATTGACAGGCAAGTACCAGAACCAACTACTTGAGGACATCTATAGTCAAGCCACTGAAGTCATTAAAAGCCAAAAAGATGTCAGCTTCTGACAAAAGAAAAAAGCAGAACGAATTGCTTATTTACTGCTTGACTGAGGCAGACAGGTACACAGAATTAACTGCTTCTGTTTTGTAACAGACACGGAAATACAAACACATTCATTACTAAAGCAGAGCTCTGAAACTGAAGTTAATGCTAACTTCGAAGTGCAATTCTGCTTGAAGGAGTGGCTGTAAAAATGGCATTCTCCTACTCGAAAGATCTATTTCTTGTATGTTTTCTGGGTCACATCTGCTTATTTGAAACAAGATTTTTTAGGATTTTTAATCCTGTTAGCCTGCAGACCAAAGACAGCAAATGGAAAGTGAGAGAGGCTCCTGAACGCCAGCCACTTAACCCCACTCAAAACAGAGGGGAAGATCAGGTGTCAAGAAAAGGCCTGAGATTTGGCAGGCAGAATCCTTATGGATGCTGAGGATGCACAAGAAAGAAAGGAAAAAACCTGGGTACTCCGACTCCAAGTTGCATATGGGAGGCTGGCTGCTGAACAAAATCTCTTTTCCTTGTAACCGGAACATATTTGGTGTGAAAAGCCCTGAAAGACCACACGTTCTTTTATACAGCAACCTCTGAGAGTGCAGTGCCGGTGAACTCTGCCTAGAGAATCACATAAAAAGCAGGGAAAATAGTCTCTCCGGAGGTCACCTGGTCCCAACCCCCTGTCTGAGGCACTGCCAGACTCGTGCTGTTTGCAAAGGGTCAATTTTTCTCTTTTAATACCCTTATTAGAAGGAAAAGGCAGTTCTTTTCCTTTGCACTGACTTGGCTTTTTAGAGCAAGCATGGTAGGACTCAGCAATGCTTCAAAACCTGTGAAATAACAACAGTAATCCAAATTTTTTCTCATTCTCCGGCTCTTGAGTTCAATTTGGGTTTCTCACAGGCTTACTTATTCCTTGCTGGTAAATCCCTAGTTCACCAGATTTAGTAATTGTGCTTTGAAGCCATCTTTTATGATGGTTTCCGAACACCTGACCCTACCAGCAAGGGAGTTGGGACCCAGCAGAATTGCCCTGGGACACGGGGACACACGTGGCCATCAGCTGCGGCGTCGATGCGAGAGGTACAATGCTGCTGTCCCTCCCCGGGCTGGGTGGAAAAAATGAGTGTTGGGAAGAGTAAGTACAGCAATGAGTCACACAGGTTGTAGGGCTGGGCTGAACAGATAGAATTAAGGGGGTTTTGTTTGGTTGGTTTTTTTGTTTTTTTTTTTTTGTTCTGAAAAGGAACTATTTGAGTTCAAAAGCAGCATTGGAAAAGGCCTTTTAGAACAGGATCCAAAAAGCCATGCCAGCTAAGAAGGTTTTCACATTTTCATGCTTCCATGTCCAAAGGCACACGGTTCAAACTGAGGCAGCAAAGCATTTCAAAAAGCAAATACCATTTCCTTCATTAACTCAAAAAACCCTGAAGAGAACAGGCCTTCTATTTTTAGCATCAAACTAGAAAATCTAAGGCACTTTCTGCATGTCCAGCCTAAGGTTTGCTAATTCATCTCTGTATGAATCTCCATCCATTTGCACCCAAATTGCGATTGTATCAAAGGAGGTTTCCTTACTTTACGGGCTCCCATGACTCCCGCTCAAAGCCCCTGTGAATTGACTGTGCAATTGAGGACTCCATCAGATCGACATATCTAACAACAAGTGGAGCAAACAGGTCTTGGAGGTGTTTGTGGAATTTTCCATTGCACAAATTATCTAGAATAGATAAATAAAAGTATAGTAAGCACTACTGTTACTGAAACCTCTGTAACAAACCACAGCGTGGCACTTCATTACACAATGAATTTGTCAGCGAACAGGAAGAAACATCACAAAAGCTGGCTTCAGGCACCAGTGCTCACGACAAAGACAGCAGGAAGGGCTTCTTACTCCAGACAAATAAACAGACAACAAATCTTCCTTTCCATTAATGTCAAACTTACAAATACATTATTACTGCCTGTGAATAAAACGGATGTAAGAAATACAGCACGGCAAACATTATGGCTTTCAGGTAGGAGAATCATTTTGTTCTTGTTACTCGCTGCTATGACGCTGGACATCGCTCTCTGAGGATGTCCTGGCTTTTTCATATGGTCTTAGAAATTCAAGTGGGGCCCTGGTCTGGGACCCAACTGAAGGCAATGCCAACTCTGCCGCCAGCTCCCCAGGGAGCAGCAGGACCACCCACGAGAGTGCCAAATGCTCACAGGTTTTGAAGGCATGGGCACGTGTGCTTTGGAGAAGAGCCTTATTTCACAAAGTGCTATTCGTCTGAACTACTCCTGCTTCCATTTACTTTCATATTTTCCTCCCTAAAATAAAATCTTCTAAAGCAGGGGCTCCTAAAACTAGGAGTTTTACTCCATGCTAACTAAATGCAGTACAGACATATAAAACGATACACACATTTAATGACAGTGAGATAGAGAACCTAATTCCCTGCTTATCAGGCAGCCACTACCAAGAGACTTGAGAAGATGAAGCAAAATAAACGTTCAACTTCTCACCTTCTACTGAGGCATTTGATTTAAGGAGTGTCTGTGTGCTCTTTTCCAGTGGAAATGGAACAAAACCAAGCAGATGCTAAAAGAGTATGTACTCTAAATCTCTACCCGTCTCAGTTCTCTGAGCAGTATGGAGAGGCTGAAGGTGTTATCAGCAACCTGAGCCGCCCATTGAAATAGAAACGATGAAAATACAATACATACAGTCACTACGGAGGGAATCGTTTAGAAGCTGAAAGAGCGGAAAGCTGTCCCAGGTGTCTGGGGGTTGCACCTCTAACGCAGCATCCATATCCACGGCAAACAGCGACAGGAAGGTCTCCGCGTGCTCAACCATTAAGTCTGACCACCAAGCAAAGGCCTTCAGAGTTGGTAGAAAAAGATAACAAAGAAGTATATTAGTTCTAATAGAGAACAGGGAAAGACTTCAGGGCACGTATCTCAAAACCAAAAAAAAGTGCATCCCATGGAAACTACCTTTATTGTAAAGAGAACAGTGCTTTCAAGTGCTAGCCTGCACAGACAGTGCTAATCACAGCAATTAGGCACTGCTATTTACTACAAAGATTTCTTGCAGAGGATCTGTTCAGAACTCCACCGTAAAGGCACGCGGCTGTAACGTGGTAGAGAAGGTTTCGTCTGTTCAATTTACAATAAATGATTTCGTCCATCTTTAAATATGCTAATTGTCAGGGGAAAAAAATCAACTAATTCTCATCCTAAAGTATGGAAATTTGGGAGTTTCTTCATTGTGCTTGTGGCTTTTCTGCTGTGTTTTTCAACAGTTTAAGTTTTATTTGGGTTCACTACTTCTATTTGTCTTGAAAAACTAGAAACTTAAACCATTAAAATCTGTCCTAAATCACTCACACTCTGCTTTAAGGATATTTCAGACATCACCAGTAAAAGTTATTTCAGCACTGTTCATTTTACATGGTTAGCTATACACATCCATAGAAACACACTACCACCTTCATAATGCTACTGGTTAGGAAACCAATTACAAAGCTCTATTACCAACATGCCAAGATAAAAAAAAAAAAAACTACGGCAAGCCTATATTTTCACAGAGGCAGGAAAAAAAATATATCTAAACTTGAAAACCAAAAAAAAATACCAGTGAAGTAACTCATTCTCATGCACATGGGTCCTGAAAATTCACTGTACGGGCTCTCTGACGTGACATTCACATCATACATGGCTCAGATGTGAATGCTGCAAACGCATGCATGCGTGTTTAGTAATCACTTCTGGCTGGGAACATGCAATATGAGAAGTGCTGTCGTTAGGACCATGTGCTGTCATCTTGAAGTGATAGGAAATTACTCGTGGACTTAAAAAGATCTAAGAAAGAGCTTTCCGGCACTTTGCAAGAAAAAGAAAACTCGAGCATAGGCACAAGACTGGAGATGAAACAGAGCAGACTGGGAATAGATGAATCAGCTTGAAGAGGAACTGCCAGTCGAGAAGGCCTATTTTTTTGCAGGTTTTAGCAGAAATGAATAAACGGAATAGACGTTCAGTTTTGATTCAGTGCTGAAGAACGTCACCGATGTGCAGAGCACACTCTGACTGCAGGTTCACTTGGCCACGGAGAGGGAGCAGTGTCTCAGTACCAGGTTACTGCCATGGACCCCTCTAGTTCCTCCCATTTTGGCCTGACTTCTCAGTGACATTGGCAGAGGCTCTTTGGGACAATTTCCACTCCTTCGTTTCCCCCAAATACAAAGCAGACTGACATCACCCTGCTATTATTCCACGACTTTATATTAAAATTGGTGTGAAGACACCAGCATATAGGTCGGTCATGGCACTGGGCATTATGGCCCAGACAACATCCAAGGTGTGAAACAACCAAAACAACCAAATAACACTCAAACTAATCTCAGTATTGGGCCTGCCCTGCCATGGGGGTGAAGATGTGGATGAGATGGGCTGTGCCGTGAAGGCATGGCTTCAGTGTGCCCAGGGGCAGGCTGGGCAAATGCCATGCCCGGAGCGGCAACACCAGCCGGTCACAGTGTCCCTGTGGGCACGGCATGGGGACAAGGTGGCTACACCGGGCTCCTCTGTCCACAAACTGCCCCCAGCCTCACACACATGGAGGGAACCATCAGGCACCACTCCAGGAACACGTGCCATGGGGCGCTTGGAAAGCTCAGGGGCAGCAGGGACGGTGGCAGCAGAAACCCAGGCGAGGGAAGCTGGAGGGCTGAGCTGGTGTGGCAATGCTCTTCAGCTCTTCCTCCACGTCTGGGGCTGGCGTCCCACCGAGTGCATGGCTGGATGCCTGGATGAGGAGACGTCGAACTGCTGCAGAACCGCACAGGAACCCAAAATGTCAAGACCCAGCTCTGCTTCTGATGCCAGCTCAAACCGTCTCCCAAAAGCGCAGGTGGGAAACGAGCAGATGCTGATCAACCAGGCTGTGGAGGATCCTCTTAAAACTAGCAGAGCTCGTCTGCAGGTTTCAGGGAGGATGTAGGGGCTGTCCTCACACTGCGGTGGTTTCTCTGCTGTGCCAAGAGCTGCCTCCCCATCGGACGCTGCCCACAGGTCTGCGGGCAAAGAGCGATCGCTACGAGGGACCAATGGCCACTGGCAAAAAGGGAAAAGCAGGGAGGCCAAACCTCAACATAAACACTTAAGAGTCCTGCAATAAAAACCTGCTTTCATGAAAAAGGTGGTGGTGGGGGAAAAGCTACTTTTAAGAGAAATTATGAAGAAAAGCATGTAATCATATATGGAACAAAATACACCTGAACCAGTCACAGTTTCTCTTTTGCTGGAAAAGTCAAATTTTAGCTAAGTCTGTAACTTATGTCAGGATCCTCAACCTCCTTCTCCCTAGTCTGGGTGAGCAGGAGCAGTAACACCATACTTTGAAAATCTTCAGGATGGTAACATTTCATTTATTTACCATCTACTTACCTGCTGTGCTCAAAACACAATGTAAAGGGGAAAAAAAAGTGTGCTTTCTAGCCAAACACACCTATTATTGTATATTTTACACATGGATACACATGTATATATGTATGACCTCAAGGAGTTAAAATACATATATACATATACACATACATATACATAGAGAGAGAAAACACAAGTTTAAAAATAGGTGAACGCCATTGTCTCTGGCATTTGTCATCAGTCATCCAGAGGAAGGGAAAGGGAGGTGGGAGAGATCTGATGGGAGAGATGACACAATGACAGAGATCTCCCGCTCTCACAGATTACACATGTAGGCACACAGTTTCTGCTGCATTTCTGCCTGCACTGGTTTGCTCCTCTCTTACGGGTAAGATGAACCCAACTGACTAGACACGTTGCTTCTGTTGTAATGTTTTCTTGAGTATTTTCAATGCTCTAGGTATTATCTTCTGGGTTCTCATTAGCAAGTCTGCCTGGATGTCCATGTGAGGGGAAAAAAGGGGCATGTTTTAATGACAAAAACTTTGTTTTCAGTAATTCAAGGCATTTCTTCAGTAAGTGGTGCAATTTAACCTTCTTCTGAACATCCAAAGTAGGCCAAAGAATAACACCTCGCAGGTCAAACCTTCTTCAGGTGAATGGACAACATGTTAAAAAAGCCTCACCTGGAATAATTTAAAAAAAAAAAATAAAAGGGCAACGCCTCAGCAATTCTCATTGCACAGTCAGAGCATAATGCGGCTACGATGCATAACAAAAACCAGCGCTAAACCATCCAGCCTCTTCTCTCTCCTCCTTTGGGTGCAATTCAAAGTGTGCAGAGAGCTGGCCAACTGCCTGTACCCTGCTGAAATGCCACAGCCACCCTCAGGACAGGGATTCGATAACGTACCGACAGCGTGCCGGGCTTCTGGAGAGAGATGAGTTTCACCCTTCCAGGTCACTGTTCAGAACAAGGGGCCGGGATGCCTCCTATCCGTGTTGGCATTAACCTTCTGTCTCTAATCAAAACCCTGTGACACAAAAGATGCTGGAGAACAGTTTCGAGTCTTCCGCCCGGCGAGGATCTCGGCAGCGTGGCTGGCTGAATGCGACCTTCAGAGGTCTGCTCTTTTCAAAACAACCCGCCTCATTCAGAAGGCTACTATTTCCAAAACAACCTTCCCGGCTGGCTGTACGTGGAATAAAACACTCCTTACCCTCGGATGGGTTATCGCAGCTCCCGCGCAAGGGCGGTGCTCTCGAGCACCCCCTCGCTTGTTGCAAAAATGGGAGTTTATTTCACTCTTCACCCCGTATATTCTCTCTCTACATATAAATACTGTATATCCAGTACAAGGCACATACAGACAAAACCAGAGGAAGACCACTACCATTCTAGGCACTCGTGTAGTACTTAGTCCATCTCCACCACAGGTTGGGTGAATGCAAAACGACAGAGGTAACAACAGGCTGAGGAGAGAGTCCAGGCAGGTAGGGTTGTGTTGGGATGTAACTGCAGCGCTCGTAAAATATACCCATTGCTACATGCATGGACCGGACTGCTATGCCACATTTACCCTCCTGTGTCAGGCTACCAGCCTCGCAAGCAGCCGACTCGAAGTTGCTGTTACATTCCTCGGTCAACGTTACGGAAGCGAGGGCAACCTGGGTAAAATCCCAGTAGGAAACATGGCACTGAGAGGGCATGCACGAAATATGACAGGAGTGACTCGTTTCATTCGGCTTAGTCACATACCTCTTTCCCCTGCCAGGATCATCCAAGATTGAATGAACAGTAGAAAAACAGGGAGGAAATTTAAATATGCAATCAGGCATTAGTTGGGTGTTGTGGATTGTTGTGTATTATCAATAAGTTAAATTATACTGCAAATTTAATATACACTGGAATGATTTTTAGTTGATTGTGAAATTATTTATCAAATGCTCTTAACGAAAAATATAGTGAGTGTATATATATATATATCTCAATGGGAAGGAAAAGAGAAAATAGTGAATGAGTGTTACATTACCTACAGCCATAAACAATAACTGTTCACTCTGAATTTCAAAACAACTTTTCAATATAAACCCAAGAGCATCAGATTTATAGAGAACAGAGGACTCAATCCTGCAAATACTTACATGGGTACGCAACGTCACTCGCTCGGGCACAAAAGTCCCAGCATGCTGAGAGCGGGACCACAGCCAGCAATGCTGCTGCCTGGGGGGGTCAAGTGTTTCCAGGATCAAGCCTCATGATTTTCTGGTCTATATTTGACTCTGACATGGTTTCAGTGGTTTTAAAACGTGAATCTTTTCATTAAAGTGCTTTGAAGAGTCAGAATTAGTTGCATGAGGCCTTAGATAACCCAAATAGCAAGTAACAGCGAATAACTCATGCTAACCTCTGCGACTAGTAATTATGGTATTTGCAATAAGCCAAGGCAGAAGAGGCCAACAGGAAACCAGGTGAGTTAATCGCGTACGGCAGGGGCCTGGGGAAACCCCCGGAAACAACCTGGATGCTCAGACAGGGACAAAAAAGGAACTGTTTGGTTTCGTGGCGGTTTTCCTCGCTCCGGCGCTGGACAGCAGGAGCGGTAAGCTGCTGCAGCGACCCCGCTAGCGCTGGCTGGAGGCACAAACACACGACATTATTTGGAAATACGACCTTTCTGAAAAGCAGACAGGCTTGCTCTTGCGTGTAGCTGGTGGTGAATACATTTGGCCAGATTCGGCTCCTGCTGGCGCTGCACGAAAGGCTGCGGACTGACGCAGGGGGAGAGCAGAACTCCACTAATTCCTCCTGCAGCCCTCCCTCCCCTCTGCAAAAAGCAATCTTCCTGGACTGTTCTTTGCCTTCATCGCACTCGAGCACCATTACTTAAGCACCCTTTCGGCTTTTGAAGAAGACAACCAGTCGGGAAACCTGGGGGGACTCGACCTCACTGGGCGCCGCTGCTCACCTCTGCATGGTGTTCTTCGTTTTGCTGTAGGACTTCAATTACCAATTCTGCCAGACGTATTGTATCTTCTAATTTTTTAGCTGGTGTGACTAACCGGCCTACATTTTCTGTAGTACAAGAACTCGAGTTAAAAGGGAGGTAGAATCAAAAGCTAGACATACAGTAAGTTACTTTAGAGGTTTAAAAAAAAAAAAAAAAAAAGAAATCC
>NW_009721540.1:0-2164 GCF_000703405.1 Apaloderma vittatum | reverse complement strand
TATATGCGTGTGTGTGTGTATTCTCATGTTAAAAAGAGATAAGTCCCATTCTTCTGTATATATTTGTAAATATGCAGAAGCCTTTTCCAGAATATTTGATTCATGAAACTTGTTAGCTAAAATATACATTTTAACACTGAAGTCAGGGAAACTTCAAAATATTAAAGCTGGAAGAAAAGTAAATTCCATCTCATAATTGAGCCAAGTTAATTTTATTTTCTTCATAGTCCCTATACTAAAGTTATTAGAAAATGAATAAACAAACAAACTAACCTAAATCCCCCAACAAACAAATAAAACCCCACCTCCGAGTTCGGACTAAACTAGAATCTTTGTCTTCTTGAAAGAGCTAGTTGAAACATGCATATTGAATTTCTGCCCAAAAAGCTCTGTTTTCCTTTAGTGTGTAGAATTGCAGAGTAGAGGTTTCTCTGAATTGCTACCAGTACAGAGTCAAATTAGGGGGCCGGTTAGCTCAGTGGTTTGAGCGTGGTGCTGTCAACAATGACCAACACTGAGGCCACAGGTTCGATTCCCGCTTAGTCCCCATGTGTTGCCTGGTCTAGTCGAGAGGTGGTGTCCCTGCCCATGACAGGGAGGTTGGACTAGATGATCTCTAAGGTCCCTTCCAGCCTATGCCGTTCTATGATTCTATGAAATTTAAGTCATGACGTTCTAGAGTTTTCCCAACATACGTGTTGCTGTTGGCAAACTTCTATACAGCTGTGAGGTAACCAAGAAATTTATATTTTTAATGTCTTTTTTTAAAAAGAAGAAAAAAAAGTAGGAATACTTGTCTGTATTTGTTATCCTGAAAGACTTTTTCCTGTCTCCTAATACTTTAATTTCATGTGTTTATTCTGAGTACTGCATATCTTGTACTAGGTGTTGAGGTTGGCATTTTGTGATTCTGAGAACTTTCTCTAGCACCTTCAGGTTGCTGTGTAATGAGATCCTATGCTCTCTGGCTCCCATATTTGGATTGTTCTCTCCAGCAATATTTCTCAATATTTAAAAATAAGTATTCTGTTTAAGAGTGTTTTACTGACTGACAAGGAATTTGCTACCTACTGCTATCTTCCACACCAGGTATAGCATTTTTTTATAATTTCTCCTTTTTTTTAATCTAAACCAAATCTTTTTATTTGCAGTGGGAAGCCCTGTTCTATTTCCCCCCTTTTTTTTTTTCCCTTATCAAGGGCTTAAAATGTCTTCTATAGTTTCCTTTATGAAGAAAGTTGTAACCTGTCATCTGTGTTCACTCTTAATACATCAACAACAGAAGAACAGTAGAACAAATTCTATTAAAGGACATCTCATATAATATATGTTGGAACTTGCTGACAAAAGAGAGTTGCCAAGTCCAGGAGTATAGATGATTCAAAAATATGGAAATACTCATCCTCTCTGCTTCTTACAAACAGTTACTCAATAGACTGGATAGTGTTAATTTAATGCCTTTCTTTTACTGCTTTGCTCAGCAGTGAAATGTTTTTTCCTCTGGTATAAGTTTTAATAACTTATCTGTCAGTCTGTTGCCAGTATTCAAATGGACACATGTAACAATTCACACTTAGAACTGTTTTTATAATCTTGTATTGACATTACTGCCACAGATTAAAGGTTTATTTTAAAGTGAAAACTGGGATAGACTAATGCTATACAGTGCTGCATGACGACCAGCAGACTAAGAACAATTTCCAGCTGTAAAGGGTAAGATGTGACATTGAAATCCGCGCATGGAGGGGATTCTTAACTCTGACATCAAGGAGCTATTTAAAAGATGATGAGCCCGAACTGCTTCCATGCCTGCTCTGGATGTCGGCTTGTAGACATGAAGTGGTTTTGTAAACGGGCTCTTTTGTCACTTTCGCCCTAGAAAACTGAAACTTTTGGAGACTCCTTGAAGGTAGCTGAACCCTTGGAACCTCTTGCCAGAAAAGCAGAAGCTTGGCATTGAAGCCAAACTGAATTGTGTGTGGTGTTGTCACGTTTATGAGCCTATTGAGAATAGTTCCTAAAATCACTAGATTTTAATGTGGTTTTTTTTTTTTCTTGTAGTCTCTTTTCTTTTTTTCTTCCCCTTGCTTTTTGGGGGTTATTGTTTGCATACTAGCGCATCGCTTCCTTTCCATGCGTGTTTCCACTCCGCGCCCCGCACCCC
>NW_009721539.1:0-769 GCF_000703405.1 Apaloderma vittatum | reverse complement strand
CCAGCCCTCAGGAGTCTCAGACTTTGGAGGTGACAGAGAATGTCTGGAGGAAGGAAGGAAGGAAGAAGTTCTGTTGGTTAAGGAGTTTCAAGTTAGAGATAAGTTATGTCAACTCAAGTTGACATATCCTCAAGTATCCTCAAGTCCTTGAGTCATGATGAGATGAAGCCACAAGTGCTGAGGGAGCTGGCAGAAGTCATTGCTGGTCCACTCTGCATTATCTCTGAAGGGTCCTGGAGAACAAGCAAGGTGCCTGGGGCCTGGAGGAAAGCCAGTGTCACTCCAGTCTTCAAAAAGGACAAGAAGGAAGACCCAGGAAACCACAGGCCATTCAGCCTCACCTCCATCTCTGGAAAGATAATGGAACAGCTCATTCTGGACATCATCTCAAAGCTTGTGGAAGAAAAGAGGGTTATCAGGAGTAGCCAACATGGGTTCACTAAGGAAAAGGCATGTCTGACTTATCTGACAGCCTTCCATGATGGCATGACTGGATGGGTAGGTGAGGGGAGGGCAGCTGATGTTGTCTACCTTGACTTCAGCCAGGCTTTCAATGTCATCTCCCACAGCATCCTCATAGGCAAGCTCAGGAAGTGTGGGATAGATGAATGGATAGCAGTTTGGATTGAAAATTGGCTGAAAGATAGAGCTCAGAGGGTTGTGATTAGAGGCACAGAGGCCAGTTGGAGGTCTGTAGCAAGCAGTGTTCCCCAGAGGTCCGCACTGGGTTTGGTCCTGTTCAACATATTCCTCAGAGACCTGGATGAGG
>NW_009721538.1:4499-7804 GCF_000703405.1 Apaloderma vittatum | reverse complement strand
AGACAAAGCGTGTGTTATTTTGTGCTTTTATTTTTTTTTTTTTCTCTCTTCCCCCCCTCCCGCCCGCAGCGTAAAATATTTTCCCGAGATAAGCGAAAGCTGTGTCATCTCGCATTAATTATTAAAGGCGGTACAGGCGGCGTGTGTGGTTTTGCGGCGCTGTCTTGTGCGCGCCTACAGCCAGTGCAGCTGAGGACAGGTATTGCCACCCGTTACGTGTAGGCTGCGGGAACAGTTCCCCAGCCAAGAGGTCCTGATCTGTACCTGAGTGACAAAGGTGCACGCAGGTAACAGAGCGATAAGGCTGTGTATGTTTATGAAGGTGATATTCCTTCACGTGGAAGTCTTAAAAAAATTAGTCAGAGTCAGGTGTATCAGCTCTGGTTTGTGTCTCAGGTGACGGCAAGTAGAGGATACCAGGATATAATCACAAGGTGAATGGGTTCTCTCTCTAAACAAAAAAAAAAAAAGCCTTGCTTACTTCCTACCCCCTTCATCTGTCAATTTGCCCGTTGATTGTGTGAACCTGGTTATGTTTAGTATCTCGGAGAACCTTTCACAAGAAGTTTGGCAGCTTAACGGCAAGCCCCATGAAGACCCATCTCCTTTGTCTGTGTTTGGAACGTGCCCCTTGGCTTTCCTGTAAGCAGCCCGGGTGCCTTCCTTGCACTTCATATGGGATGCCATAATGAAAATCAAAAAGCAAGCTGCTTTCCCAGGCCTTTCTATGCTTGTTACCTAGGTGAAAAAGGGAAAAGACAGAGGAAATAAGGCCAAGGGAAGGAGTACCTCGTTTTAGCGCTGAGCATGGCCTCTCTCAGCCTGATGATAAGAGGAAGAGATACCACAAGGCCGACTGGGAAGGCTTCAGCCCTTAGCTTGTTGGTTGTTCTGCTTTTTACTTGCTGGTTTTGGGATTTTGTGGGATTTTTTTTGGTTTTTTTTTTATTGTGAACTTCTATTCCTTCAACACGACAGGTGGGGAAATGAGCCCTCCTTTCCCCTTTTACCCACTGACTATCTTAGCTGCTCAATCCCTTTGTGTCAGTGGGATATAGTTGCCTTTAAAGCATTATTTTTAAAATTTCTACTGTCAAACTCCTTTAAAAATGCATGCATGTTAGGTTATATAACCACATACAATATAATACACGATCTTGGGTATAATATTTATACTTTGGTTCAACACGTATTGAATTGGCTCTATAAATAATGCTTCAGAACAAAAAAAATATTCAGGAGGTGTGTTTTATAAAGGCTGTACTTCCGTTTTCCATGAGAAATACAGACAGTACCATTAAAAAGTTAGGAGGAAACAGTATGCCCAACTGTGAGGAGTCTTTGAGAATGCTGAAAAGGTGATTTATTAAAGAGAGAACTTTTGTTTCTTTGTTTGTTTTTTAAACGAGTTTTTGTAACAGCTTCGTACATCTAGCATCCATTCGGAAAATCCTAGGATTTCTAGTACATCTGGTAAAGCTGTGTAGTCATAACCCACTTTTAATCATTTTTGCCTTTTGACAAGAGGATGCATTTGAAAGTCAGATGCTTGTTCTTTGAGCCTTACCACAAAATGAACAAGGACTGATTATATAAAATGTATCGCATATGGTTATGAACAGGGGGAAAAAGTAACCAAGCCTGGTTTTGTTCAGTTCCTGAGTTCCTGGTGGCACATTAGCCAGGCTGCTGGATACTTCCATTTTTAATTTTCTTGATGTAAGGTTACGAAAATCTTCCATAATTAAGCATTTGTAAGCGATGCGTGACGTGTAGAAGTTATTGCTGTGTTAAGACCGAGCGCAGGGTTGAGAAGAAAAGGGAAGTTCTTAAAAAGGCAAGTTTCTGGGCTAAAATGATGGTGGGGCTGGGTCGGTGCGTTCTGTTGCTTCCAGCACTTTGCCATCCAGCAGTATATATATATATATACATATATATATAGCATTTCTGTTTGGCAAGTGGTTTGTGCACCCAGTGGGAAAGACAGCAGTCCTTTTTTTTCCTGTTTGTTTGTTTTGTTTTTTTTTTCTATTTGGTCATGGATCTAGGATGCTGGAATAACCTACAATGTCAAAAGACAGCACTATGCTTTATTTTTATTTTTTCTTGGTTGCTTGCCTAACAGTCTGCATATCCGGAGAGTAGGAGTTGCCTAAAATGTTTTGTGCAAAGACTGTGCAGAAATTTTGAACAGCTTAATTCCTCGTAGAGGGAATAAATTGTGAGTCTGTGGCTGATGAAATAGCTTGTATCCCATTGCATAACCAGCTTCTCTTGTGCATTTTTTCCTAAACGTCTTCTGCCACCTCCTTATCCCTGCTGTCCAGCCTTTACTCTGTGTACCCACCTGAAATGGAATATATTTTGGAAAGGAAAAATATTTGAGCTTAAACTGAGACCTGTCATAGACTGGTAATTGTGATTAATGAGGGCTGTGGATTAAAATGCAATCATATCTATGTTTAAGCCTGAGTAATTAAAACACAATAACCTTGTACAGTCCTAATTTCTAAACTTGTGTAATATTTAATAATGTTTACTTACGCTTTCAGTACAGCCGTGTGAAAGTGAACAGCTTTTCCATTCAGTACAAGTGTGCATTGCTCTTCTTAACGCTGGATAGTAGTAGGATCGAGGATACTTTATCTTAGAATAAGCTATTTCTAAATTCCAAAGGTTATTTCTAAATTCCACCATTAAGGTGAAGGAGGAGCAAAACATGAGCAACCCCGTTTTTTAAAGAACAGCCAAATTGCTAGTATGTGGAATACAGCAGAATGCTTATTAATTTTAATTTTCTTCTTTTTGCAAAATGACAAGGGATTGGTGGCCCTCCTTTGTAAGGACAGACATGAATTCTGGAGATACCTTTTAAAATTAATTTTGCTTTTGCACCCAAGCCAGGTTCCAGAGGAATGATTCTGTAGTAACCAGGTGGCACTTCGTCTCGCTGTTACTGCTGTCAGAAGGTGGATATGATAGTACTTGCAGGTGCAAGAAGTGTGCTTTCGTTAGACCTTTCATAACTTCCTTAGGAGGCTAAAGGTTTTGAAGCAACAGATCTTGTTTTTACCATGAACACTTTGACATCTACTAAAACATGCCTGTCTTTGGTCTAAGTTTATAGAATTGTTATTTTGTCTGAACCTTGGTAAATTTTCCTTTTCTTGAAGGACATTTTTATGTTTCGCTGGTTTTGAAATTGAATCTCTTTTTCCAGTGTAGAAATTACAGTGCAGCTTTTGTTAAAATGCAGTCCTCAGTGGAATCTGGTATAAGCATCGTACTGATGCAAAAGGAAGAGC
>NW_009721538.1:0-4485 GCF_000703405.1 Apaloderma vittatum | reverse complement strand
AGCGATGTGGACCGCAAAGTCCTCGTCCTTGGGATTCCTGCATTCTTTTTTTCCTCTGTATTTAGGGAACAGTGTGGAGCATCCACCAGTATTCTAGTCCGCAGGTTAGAGTGCCACCAAAGATGTCTAGTTGTGTTATAGTCTGATGCTTATTTATTTGTTTAAAAGAAGGAAAATAAGTATCAAAAGTCATTGTTCGTGAAAGAGAATAAACTGGAGTTTCCACTTTAATTTGACTGTGGAAATCGCAAGTTCCCTGGCTTGAAGGACAGCTTTTTGTGTGTGCTGAGCAGCACTATCCTGCTAAGTGTGCTCACGGTGCCAAAACGTCCCTTTTAGGTTAAGCAAACATTCGTTATTGACATTGCTGACCTGACAAACTGCAGAGCAAGCCTTTTCACCTCTATTTAGCCGATAAACTTTATCAAAAGATGGACTATTTAACAAAGAGCAATTTTCTGTAAATATATTGAATGCCATCCTCTTCGCTTTGGCAGTCGGCGCAGACCCATTGTTCAGTTAGGCTGACTGACCCGATACTGAACAGCGGCAGATGCGAAAGATACGGGAACTATGTCAGGAGAGAATTTGTGCTGTGAAAGGTGCACATCTCTGGAACAAATTAAGTTCTTACAAAGAGGCAGATAAAAAGCTTGGTCAGGCATCTGAAGGGTTTTTTTCCTCTGCCCTTTGAGGTAGAAATTCCACTTTTGGAACAGCTATAAAAATCTGAAGAAAAATCTGAGAAACTTGTAGGTTTGAGAAGCTAAATAGATTATCAGTTTCTCCACGTGTTTGCTGGCTTGTTTCGCCGAAGCGAAATAGGGGAGTTTTTTCTGGGAGACCTTCAGCAGTTGAGTAACGAGTCCTGGAGCAGAGATGTTCCTCAAAGCGTGAAATCTCGACGCTTTGGGCAGCTCAGCTAAATGCTGCGTGCAAGTGGGGAGACTGCGTAACTCACAGAATCACAGAACGTTCGGGGTTGGAAGGGACCTCTGAAGATCATCTAGTCCAACCTTCATCCCAGCATACCTAACCACTACACCACAGCCTCAAGTGCTAGATCTACTTTTTTTTTAAACACCTCCAGGGTTGGTGACTCCACCACCTCCCTGGGCAGCCTGTTCCAGTGCCTCACCACTCGTTCAGGAAAGAACTTCCTCCGAATATCCAATCTAAACTTACCCTGACGCAACTTGAGGCCATTTCCCCTTGTCCTGTCATTAGTAATTAGAGAGAAGAGACCAGCACCAGCCTCACTACAGCCTCCTTTTAGGTAGTTGTAGAGGGCAATAAGGTCTCCTCTCAGCCTCCTCTTCTCCAGACTAAACAACCCCAGTCCCCTCAGCCGCTCTTCATAGGGCATGTTTTCCAGACCTCTCACAAGCCTTGTTGCCCTTCTCTGCACCCGCTGCAGCACCTTGATGTCCTTCTTGTACTGTGGTGACCAAAACTGGACACAGCACTCGAGGTGCAGAGTATCTTTTCAGAACTCAACGTAGCTGTAAGAAGGTCGATGGCTGCAGGTACAGGGGGAAGCTTTAATTGGTGCCTGATGAGTTTTGGTTCTGTTGGCGTGACTGGACGTACCGTTCTCCAAAGATCGAAAGCACGGATGTGCTGCATGGAAGACTCGAATTTTCTTGAGGAAAAAAGGGCATTGAGTAATTTGCTTGAGGTAATTGCAGGCGTTTGTCTTGGTTGAATTGCCAGCCTGTCTGTGCATTAGTCAGCCAGCATCAGTTTAAAAAAAAAAAATCTAAAAAAGAAATAAATCCACACTGCAAGACAAGGAAAGTTCTGTTGGCTTACAAAGCTGTCCTCTGTTCTCAGTCTGTAAGTATGATGGTTTAAACTGGGAAATGAGAAATGAGATTTCTTTTTACTCCTGTTTTTCACTGCTAGTTAGGAGGAAAGGAGAGAGGCGAGGGCAACCTAGAGGTTGTCTTAAATTTAGAGGGTATATGGATATAATCAGATTTTTATTAAAAAAAGTCGTACCTCTGACCTGTTGTTGAGCTAGAGTAAACTAGTATTGGGAGAGGAGGGAGTATTAAATATCAGTCTACCTTGGCCTGCCTAAGGTCTGCCCTTAATTTTACTATTTTATTTTCATACTTATAACCCTGAGTACTGATATTCAAAGGCTTTCTAATCTTGCAAAAACTCCCATGCCTAGAATTTACACCTCCTTTTTGCACACTCCGCGCACACGTGTGTAAAAACAGATGAATTTTGCCACCAAGAAGCCTCGTTTTGGGCAATAACTTCTATATCTTACGGCATGGTAGTGAAGTATTGCCAGTGCTCATAGATGGCAAGATTGAGCTTCAAAATTGACGATTTGATATAGAAGTGACCCTGAGCCCTTCAGGGGACTAAAAGAGTTGATCCGAAGCCCTTTGCAGACGAGCTTAAACGTAGAAAAAACTTCCAAAAGGTTTTGAGGGCAAGCTGTCGGTATTGCAGCTTTCTCTTCTGGAAGGAATCTTGACGCTTCATCTGGTGGGTGAATAAATAAATGTCAGTAAAAACATGACCAAGTTGCAGTTAAGTGTGTTTGCTCTTGTAAAGCGTATTTGTGCCCCCCCCCCCCCACTTAAAGCTGAATTATCTTCGTGTCACTCATAAAAGTGTTCCTTAAAATTAGTGGTAGCAGTTACATTGGCAGTGAAAATGTGTCCTTGTGCGTAATGTAAAAATATGTGTAAATAAAACTAATCAGTGCATGTGTTTTCTTTCTTCTTTTTTTTTTTTTCCCTCCAGTAAAGTGAAGCAAGGTCTCCTTCCTAGCTTAGAAGATCTACTTTTCTATACTATTGCAGAAGGACAAGAAAAAATACCAGTTCATAAATTCATAACTGTAAGTTTAGCTTCCCAGAGTGCGGTATGAAAGCTAACTAGTACGAGTTTATTTTTTTTAACACTCTAAATAGAAGAATACAAAGCAAATAATTTCTGTTAGACGTGCTTAACTGCAACAAGGGATGCGATTATTCTTTTTTTATATTTTTTTTCCCCAACACTGTGTCTGTAATTAAAGGAATGAGCGTGTTAATGTTGTTACTAATTTTATTTGCTCTGCAAAGAGAGTACGCTTGAAAGCATCTGTGGCGGTGGCAGGGCTGGGTAGTATTTGCCTTGGTGTAAAACGTAGTTGGGCCACTGTGGATTTCAAGTGACGTTAAGCCTTTGACGTAAAACTTGGCCAAAGTGGCAAAAGGCTCAAAAAGGTGTCAAAACGTCTTTGCATTGAAAGTGCAGTGGCACTTTAGTGGCAGATGTCACTTATCTCAATCAATGAGGTGTGGCACTAGAGAACTTGGTTGTAGTAACGTGTCTTTTCACTCTAGTAATTATTGTTTTATTGTGACAGGCGCTCAAATCGACAGGATTACGTACGTCCGACCCCCGATTGAAAGAGTGCATGGACATGTTAAGGCTGACCCTTCAAACGACTTCCGATGGTGTTATGCTGGACAAAGACCTTTTTAAAAAGTAAACTTTCTATCAATAATGTATGATTTCGAATGGGTGCTGTCTGTGTGTTACTGAGACACATAAGGCACACAAATCCATGTGTGATTAGAGAAGGAGTCAAAAACGCTCCCATTGACGTTCTTTCCATATGAATTTGTTCTTGGATTTCACGCAGCAGACGGATGATGTGATCTCCACAAGAGTTTAATGTGTCGACATTGGTTTTCCGTGTATCTGGCGCAGTACTGCAACTCTGGGTCAGATGCCAAAAATAAATTTAAAAAAAAATGATGCAGCGTGGAGTATTTAGTATGAGTACATAAAACTTCTCTCTTGCTGCATCATCTTGGTTTTATTTTGCAGTTCAAGATCCTGCTTCTCTGTAGCAGGATATTCAGTGTGGATATATGTAGTTAATTCTAAAAGTGAGCAAATGGAAAATGGTGAAATTAATTTCTGATATGCAGAGATGAGAGCAGTTAGGGCTGTAGACGCTGCTTTTGCGCTGTTTTTTTGCTGGTGATTTTTTTTTTTAAAGACAAGTCTGTGGTCAGATGAAAAACGTTAGCAGCTGTTCAGGTTCTCTTCAGCTCATTCCAAGCACACTCCTCTGTTCTCCTACTTTGTGTGCCAAAAGATTGGAAGTTTAGAGGCTCTTAAACCTTAAATTGAAATTTGTAGACTATTTTTGAGTCTGTATTTTTACTCCATTTGCATGGTAAGTGATGTAATACCTAAAACTTGCTTCTTTCATGAAGAGTATACTTTTATCACGGTACATTTTTTGTGGTTCTGTACTGTTTGGGGTTTTTTTGGGGCTGTTTAGTCCTATTCCCTCTCCGTACAACTTAAAATATATATGTCTGTAAAAAAGGTGCTCACATATAATTGTGCATATATAACACACGTAGAAGTGTATAAAATATATGCTCACACTACATAGTTTATGTAAATATGAATATAAATGTATATGTTATGTATTTTTAATATATATAAACATTTTTA
>NW_009721537.1:0-24778 GCF_000703405.1 Apaloderma vittatum | reverse complement strand
CGGCGCCCGACCCGGGGGCCAGGGGTGCCCCGAAGATTGGCTTTGCCCTGTGCCACAGCGCGTCGCCACGCAGCGCTCCGCTGGCGTTCGATACACAAGCACTCAGATAATTACCATCGATGTTCTTAGGTCTCCTGACGCGGGACACGCAGATGGGCTGGCAAGAGCCGCTGAGAGTTTTATAAACTGCCCTGTACACTGGTGTCCAAATACCCTCGGCCTTACCCTTCACTCAGGTTCGCCTCTCCTACAGTTACCATCTGATAAAAGTACAGAAGCTTTGAAGTCCACACCATATAAGAATTTCTTTCTTCAATTTGCTTGAAGAAAGAAACGTTGTTGAGAAAAGACCCTGAGATAGCCCATGGCAGGACAGGGGTGTTGTGCTGAACATGCCATGTCACACCCTCACGGGTAAGAGCTTGTCCAGGGCAATGCAGAGGTTGCTTTGGAACTTGAATCGTATTCCTCCTGGTCTTGGGTAACACAAAAATTTCCTGACTGGTTATACATTCAACATATATTTAAATAGATCCATTACCTTGTCTGGAAATAAAACAGAATTGATTTTAAATTGTCATGATTAAGGCAGGAGAATAGGCTTTGCCTCTGACAAGTCAGAGTTCACATTTAGTTTATATATATATTCATTTATTTTATACCTTGCTGTAATGTCAGGTTGAAGTTTATGAATTGGTAAATTTGGCACAGCTTTGACTTACACCATATTTGTATTATTTTATCATTTTGATAGAGCTTTTAAATAGGTAAATGATTTCTCCTAAGGAAGCTGTGCAAGCATAAAGAGGGAAGCGATGCAAAAAGTAGAATTACCTGCAAGAAAAAAACAAACAATACAAACAGTACTAACATGTGCATGTACCTAAGTAGTGTAGTGTGAGATTTCTGACCCAAGAGCAAGGAATAGAAACTATGTTAGAAACAGTAATAACTTCCTGTTGTGAAATCAGAAAATACCGTCATAATGAAAATTTTGGAGGAAAAACCTCTGAGCCTATATTAATGAATTAGCTTAAGAGTAATTTCTTTGACCTTCCTGGTGCATTCCAGGTATTCAATTACTTCACCTAAAGTGTAGCTTAGTCAAACAATAAACGAACAACGACAAAAAAAAGGCGTGCCCAAGGCAACACCTAGTATGACAGAAAAGCACTCTGAAGTGGTGCAATCTTTCTACACAGTGATACCCATTTAAATACTATGGAATAGGTATTTTCTTGCGTAACGCAGCTCCTGAAGAAGCAGGAGTGTGTAGAGCACAAGCTAGGAATGAGAAGTCACTCCATTCTGTATTTAGATAACATTCCTGTATTTGTATCAGTGAATCCAGAGATCACTGGGATGCCAGTAAACCAGTAAATTAGGCTTATTTTAAACTTCACAACAAAATTTGCTAGACCCTGTCAACCTAACTGTGCTGACTTGGTTCTTACACCTTGCTAACCATTACCACTAGGTAATGGATTCCAAGCAGTCAGTCCTTAATAGCTATATCCCTCCTTAGCTGGGAGCACCCAGTACCAGAGCGGATTCCTTGTCCTTAGCACTGATAGCCCTAGTCCTTGCTAGTGTCAGAGGCCAGACACAAGAACACTGGATATGGGGAGCCAAACCTGAAGTAGATGCCTGCTTACTGCTCCTTTCCCCACCAAATTTGGGATCTTACCCTCTTGTAAGACAGTGTGATCTCCAGACAGTTCTCAGCCCTCCACCTCCATCCTTAGATAAAGTTACTGTGCAAAGCAGGGCAGTGGTGGTGTTTTCCCAGGCTGCTGCTGGTACCTTATTCAGTTGTTGGGCTGGGGTTGTTTTGGGTTTAGTTTTTTGTTTCTTATTTTGCTTTGCTGCTTTTTCCTTTCTTAAAGCAAAAGCAGTCTGTTCCCAGTTCTCAAGGTTGTGTTTTATCAAAGACCATCAATGAGTTGTTTTTGCTGCTGTGGCCTCTGCTTTCAACTTGTGCCTGTGTGTTTTCAAGGTCTTAGTTACATCCCACACTTTAACTGTGCCTCATAACAAGAGGCAGCTGGTACCAAGCTCTGGTTCACACAGTGAGTTCTCATAACAAGTTGATAACAAGCCCAAACAGCCTTGCACAGTCAGCCAAAGGCCAGTGCCTTTTATTAGTGCTGCTGGGCACACAACCACCTCCACAGTTACACCCCGCTGGTGTGCTTATGGCCAAGTTCTGAACAAGCTGAAGGAAAAAGCAGCTTTAGTGGCCTCTGTCCCCACTGGAGCTCCAGCACTCTGCTTTAGCTCCTTAGGAGGTGCAAGGTGGGAGTAGCTCCACCTGGTGTACCAACAAATAACTGATGGTACTACTCAACTATTTTACTTGCTGCTGCAGCATTAAACCTTCAGGGTGTGGTGTAGAACAGCAACAGTTAAAATAATCTTCTGAGAACAAGCAAATGAAATAAAAGCCAGAGTACAGTGGAGATAGTGAAGTCTCCATCCTGAAAGAAGTATAATAATCATGTTAACATAAACTAACAGCTTCTTATGGAAGCCTTATTATCTTCTATTTTTCAAAAGCCTACTGCCATACAGAACCAAATTACAGTGCCAAGAAAAGCCCAAAGCCACTCTGAGTTGCAGGAGTCACCCATCTTTACCAGCACCATAATTTTTTTTTTTTTTAGTGTAAATTCGTGGATATTTCCTTACAAGTATCTTTACTCCAGTGAAACAAAGCTTCAAGTTCTCATCCTAGAAGCATGATAATTCCTAATTTCATATATTTTTCATCTCTATAGAGAACATGATAATTCATATATATATATTCCTCTCTATAGAACATGATAATTCCTAGAACATGATAATTCCTAACTTCATATAATTCCTAATTTCATATAATACTTTTCATATATATATATGTATATATGTATATGTATGTTCTGGCCCATTTTGACAAAAAAAATTAAAAAAAAAACCACCCCAAAAGGTTAGAAATAACTATTTATTACGAAAATAATGTAAAAAAACAATATGTCTGATCCTTGAACCAAAGTATATCACAAAGAATTTATTCTCTAGAAAACAAGGAAAAGTGCACTGTAGTGTGTAAATTTACTTAAGTTGGTGTACTACACTTTTTAGTCTATATATTAATAATCTTCAAAAGTCTTCCTGAATATCCTTCAGTGCATGTGTAAGTCGTCTTATCTTATTTTCCATGGCTTTTTTATGGTTTGCCGTTTCCTGCAGAAGCTGCCGCATTTCGTCTTCAACATAGTAAACCTGAAAGAGCACACAGAGATCAAGTAGAATTTTTGCTTTTTCTTAATATGCGTAAACCCACATAATCTCGGCAATTTTTAACACTGATAAGCAATGCAAGACTTATATGCTTATGTTTAAATAGTCAATGCACTACTTTTGACAGTAGCAGAATTTTGTTTTAAAAAAAACACCCCATATTGATTGCCAGGAGATAACAAGTAATGTATTAAAATCAAAGCAGCTACTACACAGAAAAAATACGAGATGAATTAAATGGATTATCTGGCATATTCATCATTATCCTTGCCTGTATAGATAAGGAAGTGTTTAGCTATCAATGTGTAACAGCTACATAGCATGCTACCTTCCTTTGGTTAAGTACAGAACCCCAGGAAGGTACAGTCCTAGAAATCTTCTTGCTCTGCAAAGACTGAGTAGTAAACCAAGGCTAATCTGGACATCAGCCAGTTTGGTACAAACCGGCGACTTCCAAGCAACCCAGGAGTTGTAGTTGCTGTAGAAGAAAAATGCAAATACAGTTAACATATAAATTAGTGTTAAAATTACTTTTTCATTTGCTGCTTCGATTTGTTTTTCCTTTTCATTTGCCAGCTGCAATAGTTCTTCCTGATGAGCCTCCAGCATTGACTGAAGTTGTTTTCTATAAGCGTCATCCATTTCCTGAAGCTTTTCCACAGCAATCCTAAAAAAATGATTAAAAAAAGAACAGTAAGTCACAGTCCTGCCAAAAACTGAAGTATTTTGCTTTGCCCAGTTCTGCCTTCAGTAAGGTTTTAGTAGCACAGACATAAAAACAATTATTTCAGTGTCTAGCAGCAGAAGATGCCCTGATTTTTTCAAGCACAGGTTCTATTTCTATGAGCCACATTTAGGGCTTCTGACATTCCCCTTAGCAGCAGCATTTGATCATAAGCAAAGAAAACCAAGATTTGGACTTGCTACTATCAACGTGGACAACTTCACCTGCATTCAAACATCTACTACTTACGCTTTGCTTCCCAAGAAGTGAGTGACTGAACTACACAATCCTGTAAGCTTGTGTCTTACAGGAAAAGTGCTTCAGAGTAGTGAAGCATTTCCTATACTCCAAGCAAATTCTGCTTTTAGGGGATAATTCTAAAATAAATAGCAACAGAAAGCAATGCAAGTTATTCCACTATACTGTTAAATGACACCAAAATTGTGAAACAAAAAAAATATATGGGACAAAATTCCAGTTTCACTGCCTATCTTCCAACAACTTCAAAATCGAGTACTACTGACTATTTGAGGTGATTTTAAAAAAAATCTAGTTATGGTTTGTTTGTGGTTTTTTGTTGTTTTTTATTTTTACAATCAACCTTGACCATCAGTGTATTTCTCTCATTTATTAATCAGATGACTTTCCTTAAAATAATAGTGAAGTGATTAATCAAAGTTTTAATTTAAAAATGTAAAGCAAAAAAACCTTAGTCATGCTAGCTTATTCCTTCAGTAACAATGTGGTTATGACTGCTAGAAAAATACACCTTCTTATTAACTAGCTAATCTTTTCTTAAGAACGGTTAGATGGAAGGAAGAAAAATAAGAGAAAGGGGCCAAAGAATAAAGTAAAAGACATACTAACAATCTAAGCTCATCACAGGCAATAGTCTACCATGCCAGAAGCATATGAAGTAACTGAGCAACACTGAAGTCCCCGACTATTTTCTGGGTTATGAGTATTTGTTTCTGTATCATTTCAGATTTACTACTGACTGCTCAAGAAATTGACAGTACAAGGGGAACACTAAAAGAAATTAAAAACCTGTTGCTACTTGTTTGGGAAGAAAATTACTAGTAACTTATAAACAGCGTGTTTGGCACAGACCAAAATATTTTTTAGTATTGTTCTGCTAAGTACTGAGGACCTGCCCTCAATCAGGTATTTTCATCATCCTGCACAGACATCAGTGAAGCACTCTGGCCTCTCCCGGAAGCCCAAACGCAAGCCACAGTTGCTTGGCTTGATCTAGAATTTGCAGCCAATTTGTCCCATGCATCGTGGTCAGGAGCTAGAAGGGTGACAGGCTCATGCTCAAAGAAACCCTGCTCCAGGCTGTGAGACTGGGCCTCACAGTCCCTGCCTGACTCCAGCCAGCACTGTGTTACCAATACAGGCTGGGGGATGATGTGCTAGAGAGCAGCCCTGCAGAAAAGGACTTGGGAGTACTGGTGGGAAAAAAGCTGGACATGAGCCACCCAATTTCAGCTGAGTAGTTTATTTCTTGAGTCCCTGTTTGAGCCCCACGTTGGGTGTCATTTCTGGCAGGCTGAAAGGCATGGGCTCAACTCTTAAGAGAAGCTACGACAAAGTTTATTAGCGAGAAACACTGTTTATGGGTTTCAAGCAGGAGACCAGACTATGCATCCAGGGTTGTTATTCGCTCATATACTCCTTCAATTACCCTCGTATCACACAGGGAGAATAGATGTTCCCAGGTCTGTTTTGAACATACTCTCCCATTCACATCTTCTGTTCAAGATGCGTCTTATCAGTACCCTCTCACGAACGACTCCCAACACGAGCTATACTCGGCTGGTCACAGTCCCTCTTCATTATAAGCAAGTAAGAGTTATGTACTTGTTTAGTAAAGAGGTCAAGGATTAAAGTCTTAATTTTGCAACACACCACTGCCAGTACAGCTGGCTGTGATATGTAGGGTATCCGCACCCAATGCACACTTGCAGCCCAGAAGGCCAATCACATCCTGGGCTGCATCAAAAGTGTGGTCAGAAGATTAAGAGAGGTGATCCTCTCCCTCTACTCAGCTCTTTTGAGACCCGACCTGGAGTACTGCATTCAGCTGTGGAGCCCTCAATACCAGAAAGATGTGGACTTGTTAGAATGGGTCCAGAGGAGGGCCGCAAAAAATGATCAGAGGGCTGGAGCACCTCTCCTACAACAGGCTGAGAGAGTTGGGGTTGTTCAGTCTGGAGAAGAGAAGGTTCCGAGGAGACTTTATAGCAGTCGTCCAGTACCTGAAGGGGCCTACAGGGAAGCTGGGGAGGGCCTGTTTACAAGGGCATGTAGCGACAGGATGAGGGGCAATGGTTTTAAACTAGCGCAGGGTAGGTTTAGACTAGATATCAGAAAGAAGTGCTTTACAGTGAGAGTGGTGAAATACTGGAACAGGTCACCCAGAGAGGTGGTGGAGGGCCCATCCCTGGAGGCATTCAAGGTCAGGCTTGACAGAGCTCTGAGCAATTTGATCTAGTTAAAGCTGTCCCTGCTCACTGAAGGGGGTTTGGACGAGGTGACCTTTAAAGGTCCATTCCAGCCAACACATTCTATGATTGTACAACTGTAGGAGAGTCCTTATCATACAAACGTAACACGGAGTTTCCTCACAGAGGTAAGCCAAAAGCACTGCAGTGGAATGGGCATGCTAGGGAAGAAAGACTGTACGCTCCAATTATTTTCAAGAGGAATAAGAACATACCTAAGGAGTTTAAAGGATGAATCATAGAATGGCCTAGGCTGGAAGGGACCTTAGTGATCATTTAATCCAACCTCCCTGTCATGGGCAGGGACGCCTCTCAACTAGATCAGGCAACACATGGGGACAGAACAGGAATCGAACCAGCGACCTTGGTGTTATCAGCACCATGCTCAACCAACTGAGCTAACCAGCCCCCTTGAATGCTGTGACTGAATGCTAGTTCCACAAAAGTAAGTCACACGTACAGCAAGAATTACTTCTAGGCACACAGAGTTTGAAGCAACTAGGCCCACCAAGTACTTGAAAAGGTACTAAACACATTCTTTCATCATACAATCAAACATCTGTGTACACTTATTAACGGTGTAACTCTATAATAACTGGGCAGTCATAAAAAAAGCTGTTAAGGTGTTCACCTCTGAGTTTGAAGACTTTTATTTCTCTCCTCAATCAGCTTCTTCTCTTTGATATCGAAACTCTCCTTCATTTGTTTAACCTGCACCTCCAGGTGACTTATTAGCTCTCCTTTACCTTGCCACTTCTTTTTCAGTGCACTGAAAACAAAATGCACATATTTACAACGAATGTAGATACCAGTTCTTGAGGAAAAAAAGTTTTCATACTTCCATTTTTCCACATTTCTGTGTGTTTTGATATCAAGCAAGTACCCTCTGAACACAGTATGCAACACTGAAATTACTCTGTTACAATACCAAAGAATTATTGCCACTGGTATGGATCACCTGTGTGCATTCTTAATGTCATCAAGTTCCACTTCTTTTTCTTCTAGCAGTTGCTTTAATTCTTCTTTTCTTTTATTTTGCCTTTCTAATTTTTCCATTAGCTCTTCAAATTCAGCAGTTTTTTCATCTAACTGTACTTGAAAAGATTTCTGAGCTTCCCGACTTTCTTCATGCTGCTTTCTGATTTGTTTATCTTTTTCTTGTAAGCCCTTTAGAAGACAAATATTTTAGAACAAACTCCATTTTAACTTTATTATTTTAACTTTATTATTACACTTCAAGAGAATCTGTTTAGTCTATGCTGAAATAAAGCAGAGTTGGACATGTGAAAGTTTATTCTTCTGCAAGTATTATCTGAAAAATACTTAGTAAAGTAACAGCTTCTCAAAGAAGTCAGAATTTAAAAAACCACATCAAACCATATATCTGAAATTGAAAGTAAGTTAAGGAAAAAATTATTTAGAACTCTAAACCAACAACTTATTCTACATACAGTATCACTGAGCTCACATTCTGTTATGTGGCTGTATCACTTTAAGAGCGAAGCACCTGACTTTGATATAATGCGCTACAAAACTTTGCTCTGATTAATAAGCTGAAGTCTTAAGTCTCTAAATGAGATGAATGGAACTAATAAAACATAGTAACTTGTTAAAATACTGATTTACAAGAACAGAAGAAAACAATATTTACATTGTAAAATAAACCTGAGGCAAAACTTTTAAGTTTACCCCCCTTCTTTTCTTTTAAGCACACAGGAAAAAGTATGCTACACTAGATTTTCCCCTCTCAAAATCAGTATGAAGCATAACTTTAAGCACAGCAAAGACAAAGTTTACATAAATATGGTTCAATGAGAGATTCCAAGTAGCATCTGTGTACATCAAGTTAATACAAGGCCCTCTCCTCCCAGTAAAATCATCTGCCACTAACAGCCTGACTTCTTTCTGACTTGGTAACCTAGGAGTGCAGAGTCAGCTTTCATTATAGCCTTTACAATAACTTCCATTGTATATTTTAATTTTAGCTAAGCATAGAGATTGTCAGACATGGCACTTACTTCTTTTAATCTCCTAATTGTTTCTGTCTGATCATCCACTATTTTGTTTTTAATTCTTATAGTGTCACTGTCCTGTTCCTTTTGCTTTTTTAACATCTCAATCTCGTTTGTCAGAACTTCAATTTTTGCCTCCAGTTTTCCACGATCTTGAGCAAGATGAGCTCCTAGATAAAAAAAGGATATTCACAGCACTCATTTTACAGATGACTTTAAGATGTATGATGTCAGGGAAGGGGAGGACGCAAAGGTAACAACCACCTTAAAAAACAAAACATGACAGTTTTGAAGAACTGAGGTTCTGTATTTTATACTTTGAAAACTTCTCTGATAAAAGTCAACCATAAATCTTACAGACCCAGCCAAGCTTCAAGAACCCACAAGGTTGTGCTGAATCACTTGAGTTCAGGGAAAAAAAAAACCACATTAAAACAGACCAAGCCATTTTTCCCTTTGTATTTAACACTTTTTAAAAAGATAATATATTGAAACTTTCACATTACACTTATCTGATAGTGTTGTGTAATGCTACTTTTCTATTTACAAATCCTTGTTTTCCTAGCTTTATATTTAAAAGTTTTTTTGTATAATATCATGATATTTTAACATTTTAGGGAAACAGATACACTATTTGCAGCTAACTGCCGTTATAGTTCCTGTAATGGCCTGCAAGCTACAGAAGATCTGTTTTTGCATATCATCTTTGCAAGTGGGTAAGATCAACAAGGCATCCAGACATCTCATTGGGATTATAACTAAACTGGAGTGTTTATTTGAAAGGTATGACATTAAACACCACCATTTGTTCTGCAAACGATAAAAAAATACGTTATTTTACCCTGTTGTGCCAACTCCTGCCCCCATATTTTTCTTTCCATTTTTAACCCATCAATCACAGATTCCTGAGCTGTCAGCTGAGAAGTAAGTTTTCCATTTTCCTTTTTCAGAAGTTCAACTTGAACAGCCTTCTGTTTGTTCTCCTCTGTCACAGTTTCAAGTTCTTCAGTTCGACACTGTATAAATAAACATTGGAAAAAAAGGTGGCAAGATCCTTTGAGTATTCAAAATTTCAAGTCAATACTGAGCAGCTAGGAAAGTAATACTTATATACAGCAAATTAATTTAATTGAGGAATATTCTAGTAGTATACTGTAAAGAGATGCAGATGGAACCCTGTAATGAAACATAAAAGTTTGCTTCAAATAGACACACTTAAATCCCAGAAAACTGCAAATCATGATTCCTAAATAGCCACGTTAACCTATCATTATAAAAACCTGTTTAGAATTATAAATGCACAAATAAAAAAAAATTTATTAAATCGAGATACTAAAAAACAAATCAAAAGAAAACAGATGGTGTGATGCACTTCCACTTCCCATGATAAAGATCTGTCTTCAGTTATGCAGGCTACTTTTTCTTAGAGATTACAGCTGTTTAATATAGCTATTTTTAAAACTTTATTTTTTGGCAGCATCACCAGCTGGTAGAATCCTATACTATACAGCAACACAATATTTGGACACCCCAACAGCAACATGTACGGGGGAGATAAGAAACAGCTGTGCCATGGTCCTAGTGCACAGAAGTTTTATGATAAAAGATGTACTGCATACATATACAGAGTGAGTCACACAGCAGTTCAACAGTTACGTTCCTAAGATTTTAAAGGGTTGCTTATGGAAAATATAGTACTATCATGTGTACCATAAGGTAATCAGTAGTGTAAGATAAAGCTACTGTGCCCACAGTATTTAGCATTACAATTAGCAGATAATGATTAACACTGCCAATTTTATGCAACTCGAATATTAAGCTGCTAAGAAATACACTTGATTTCTTGTCCAGTTTCATTTTCACTTCCCATACAGTGACCACTACAGAATTATATTCCATTCCTTTGAACTTAAAACATATCTGAGTTATTAATGTAGGTTTTTAAATCTCACTTTAGAGTGACCACTTCATTACATACAAACTGCTAGCGCTTACAAGGGAAGGAGCGCGCTTCTGAAAATACGAGTAAGTGTACATTTTGCTATATGGGCAGCAGTGTTTGTGAGAAATAGAAGCGCAAGATGCAAGAATAAAGGCTGATATGGAGAACTAGGTTTTAGTGCAACAGTAAACGTATGTTTCAGTCCATCTACCCTGTATAGTACTTTAATAGATGAAATATTACAAAAAAAAAAAATCATACATGTAGTTGAAATATTTCGAAACAAGTACCTTCAGGTTTGCTGCAGCTTCTTCATTTGACTTGGTTAATTCTGCAATCTTTGCTTTCTGTTCTTTCACTATACTTGTCAGGTCTTGAATCAGACATGTCATCTCTTTCTCCTTTTGTTCAAATTCATAGAGGGCTCGTTTATGTTCAACTAGATCAGCAGAAGCATTTTCAAAACCCTCTTTCACCTGAAGTTTTATAAGACAATACTTGAAAAATGTGAACATTTGGAAAAAGTGTGTATACAGTATACATACCTACAAGTGACATTTGAATTGTAAAATAAAGGAAGAAACACAAGTTCATCAAGAGCATGTGAATTAGTGACTATGTGAAACTGGTTTTCTACCAGTTTGTTGGTGATATTTCAACTTAAACAACTGGTTCTGCTCAGCTACAAATGTGAAAAAAATCAAAACCAAAACAATTTTATTTCACTTATTTCTATGGCAAGTGTTCACATTATTTTATATGTTATCTAAGGAATTTAGTAAGCAAGTTCTGAATTTGAATTTCAAAATGCATACCCAAAATTCAATTTTGAAACGTTAAACAGAGCATTGTATTATTAAATACACTAGTATATATCTAACCATAACCTTTCCAAAACAGAAGAGTTTTTACAATTGAATATATTGTAATGGCTCAACATCTTTTAAAAAGAAATGTATACCATCAGACAGAAGTTTTTCTAATTTCTTTTATCTTTTACTTATGAGCAAAAATGTTGTGTCTTTTGAGTGTTGACTTTGCAACTGGCGTCTATGTTCTAATCATGGATATTTCAAAGCTTACTACCAGTCTTTTTTTAGATAAATCCTAGAAACAAAGACCTTAAGAGTCAAAAAACCCCAAACCAAACCCAACCCAAAACCTCAAATCCAGCACATATAAGAGAATTACAAGTCTACCTCGTCTGAGATGAAATGTCTTAATCTTACCTCTTTAAACCTTTTTGCTTCAATAGTTAAAGCTAGACGAAATTCATCTTCCAACTCTTTGTACTTCTGGTTTAAGGTATCAATTTTCTCCTGAAATTCTTTAACACGCTGTTCATGCCTCTGCTCCTCTTTAGCCACTTCCTTTGACACAGCATCTTGAAATTCAGGTCCATTTAAAGCAACTCGGGTTTCAAGTTCTTTCCTGAAGTTACCAAATATATACTTGAGACAAGAACTGCAGTATCTCACAATGCTGTTTCAATTTATTTCCTTAGCATTTCTTAAAAGGAATAATAAATTACATAATAAATGGGATAAATTTCCTAGTTCCACAGACAGGATTTCAGTCCTAATGACAATGGCCCTGGGATGAGGAAAAGTGGGTGGACTACTGTTAAAACACCCAAAGGAGTAACCTTACTTTTTAATTTAAACTTCTGTATTCAATTGCTCTTTAGCTGTCAGCATTTGTTTGCTTTGCTGTTAACAAAGAACTGAAAGCGACACTGGAATCGGAGAACCGCACTGTACGGCCTGATACCCTTTTTTTGCAGTCATTCACTTCTTCCTTACCCAACAACTGTTGCTTCCTGCCCAATCCCAAAACCTGAAAAGCTGCAGCAACAAGTTCCAGGATAAGCCTCCCTTCTGTCTGGAAGCATCCCTATAGGAGAATGTTGAAGCAGAAGTTCCCTGTACTTTAAGACTATTCTGTTCATCTACTTTAAAGCACAAACACAAAACCTACCCACTATCCTTCACATTGTATCTTTTGGAGATCTGTGATAATAACTGGATGTTTCAAAACTGAGCTATCAGATTTGTCCCATCTAAATCTGCAGTTCTCTTCTTATCTGAATACATTTATCCCTGGAAATTTAGCAAGGGTACCCAGCTTGTTTTATTAATAACCTTCCTCACATACTAGTATACCACACATCACTTGTGGCTTTAGTTTGTACACAGACTAGACTGTATTAGCTAAACAGTACAAAACTTCTGTTAAAGTATTCTCAGAAAAAAAGAGGAAATTTTGAGAAGAGGAAAACAGCCAGCTACCACACAAGGTACTGTAGAAGCTGACTTGTTTTTGTTTTAAACACTTTATGTTATTGTAGTATATGCAGTATATGTAGTATATCTTCAAGCAATAAATCAAATGCAATTTTATTTTTATCTGAATTAAAAGTGTATTTTAAATAAAAAGTTCAGCCACGTAAAAAGGCAAGAGCCTATCAAATGACAAGCAGAATCACACAGTTGCCTAGAGGAATTTATAAGTCAAGAATCTACAGGATATGAAGATATTAATAAAATGAACAAGAAAACAGATGGGAAGACATTTACATTTTCACAAAGACAATCTTTCCCATCAAAAAATTAAAAACAAACCCAGAAACATGACATTTTGCAGAATACATTTAAACAAAACACATTTGCAACACTAGCATCTCTATTAATTTGTGAAAACAGAAGACTGCATACCTCTGCTCTTGCTCTCTTAATATAAGAAGTTCATGTAGTTGTTTTACCTTCTCTTTCTGTTGTCGAAAGGATATTCGAAGTAACTGTACTTCTCTTTCATTTGCTGATGCTTTAAGTTCTGCTTCTTGCACCTGCTTCATCTGTGCAGAATTCATAAAGACAGGAACAAGATTTTCTTACAACTGTAATCTATTCTTCTTGTCTTATACTAGAGTACAAAGGAACAGGTGCTTGATTCAAGTTTTATACGTGTCTACCTGGGCTATTTTGTTTATGGCATGCTCAACAACACTCAGGACTTTTCTTTAAAGAATTTTATGTTAAGTCCTAACCTAAGACAAAGGAAGGGTTTCAGTTCTTTTTGCGGGGGGAGTGTTTCTCAACATATTGTGTTACACTTGCAAAAATTTAAGACAAAATGTTTAAAATCAAGTTTTAGCCTAATTTACTACAACATACAAAAAAGCAACTTTGATGAAGAACCAAGGACATTTACTTAAGCGAAATAAGCGTAATGGCAGAACGAGTTCCTCAGTTACACAAACTGTTGTATTGCAATACTTGTATTGTTTCAAGCAAAACATTTTTAGAAATATTTAATATAAACTTTTTTTAACACTTCATTTTACAGAAATATCTATCTTCCTGAGTTTTACAATTTCAAGTTGATGAACAGAGCCGCCTTCTAAAGATTTTACAAAAATAGAGAATCGGTACCAACACTAGGTGGCACACTCCACTTTCTTCCATTTGATGCAAGCTTTGATGAATAATTCAGTTTTATAGTCTTAAGCTTTTTACATACAAAGTTGTTTTTTCTAACTCAAAAAGTAGCAAAAAAACCCATAAAGAAGTTATTATAAAGGTTCTAATTACTTGTGAAGTGGTAATTCAGAATCAAGACAATTCAGAAAGCTGCAACATGGAACATGAAACAGAAATAGCAGAAGTGATGTCCATGGAGATATTCTTACACCTAATCATTACCTACAACATTCATCTCAATCCTTTTGTGCTCAAGCAGTGAGCAGTAGCTAGTGTGTCAACCTGTCTTTCAAAGCAAAGGTTGTCCACATTCTGTACGTTCACAATTCTAGTATCTTTGCTTTTCAGAGTATCAAATCTGTAAACGGACAGCTCAAGATTGCTCTAAGTGTCAGTTATTTAATGGCAGAGCTAGAATGCAACAGAAACAACCCAGTTGACTTTCCCACTCTCACAAAAACCAAAATAACCCTAACCCCCACAAAAGACAAAGCCCCCACATCTCTTTCAGAATTCCATCACAAACTTGGCTTTTCAACAATCAAAATGAAAAATAAAAAAATTAAGAAACAGCTGTACAGTGTCCCACAAATATTGTTTTCAACATTTATCATCTCCTGCTATGTCCCTTAATACACATAAGTGCTGCTGCATGTTACAAGTTCCAGCTTAAGAATGTCAGACGTACCTAAAATTCATACAGCAACTTCAGTTGTATTAAAACTGTCGTGAAGCTTAAGTATGAAGCCAAGTTCTCATGTTCTACATGCTAAGCCTCTTCATAAATAACCTTTAGATGCAGTCTACTGTATTCCTATTGTTTTGTGGATGAAGCAGAAGCAATTTGCTCCTAAACTGAAGCGCTTAAAACCAAAGAATTCAAGTGATATTATATGAAAATTTAAAGACTGTCAGAAAATAGAGCACACATATAGATGCACAGTAACTTGTCTTGGATCCCTTAAAGAAGTAATCTTTAAACAGTAACTATGGAGAGTAAACATAATTTACCACTGAAGTGTACTGTGAGAAAGCTCCATAAAATGTTACAGAATTTGTCAATCTTAGAGCTGATAAAATAAGCCAAAGGTGTATTAAATCTGAACATTGAAAAAAATAATTTAGTTTCTAGAAGATACTCATTTGAAACATAATTATTAACAAGTATTTTCTACAGGATCTTAAAGACAATAAGAAGAAGCATATTCCGTTAAAGTTTTGCGGTTAATAAAAACGATGCTGTTACTGTCAAGAGGTGGCTTATTTCTACAAACCCATTAAAGCAAAAATAAATACTCCATATAGCAGTAAGGGCTTTCCATTTGCATACAGAAAAAGCCAAGAAAAAAATAGTAAGAAAATGCAACCACTCTCCTCTAAATCACTGAATTTAGTACTTTTAAAACTCACAGGCAGATACCGGATCTAAGCCGAAGGTCACTCTTAGATCCTGAATAGTTCCAGGTAAGGAAGAAAAACGAAGAGCCACTCAGGTGCTGAAACAAGAGCCTAAAATAGAGGGTGGGTAATCCATAACTTGAAAGGCACGTGCAGTTTGGCTGTCATGGCACTCCCTGATTCTGTTCCTTTTCAGGGCACCCAGGCAACATGTCCTAGAGCATCATGCCCGTAGTTTAGAGACTTTTCAGCACAGACGTATCAGGATTCAGTTTCTCTAAGTGCATGCATTCAGTGACATAGGAACTGGCTGATATAGGAATATAATTTGTATATATATATCTGTAGGAACAGATATTGGAGGACACAGCATTTGGACATTGAAAATTCAGCAATTTATTGAGTCAGAAATAGTCGCAGTATCTGGACCAGCATCTTGATCTTATATGTTCATACACTGAACAAAGTGCTTCTGACAACAAAAGTATCATTATATTCTCTAGCTGAAAAAACAAAACCAGAAAACTCCAAGCAAACAAACAAGCAAAAACCAGCCCAAAACAACCAGCATCTTTAAAATAAGCTCTTGGCAATTACTGTTTTGTTCTGGTTGCAATTAAAAGCATCTGACTCTCTAGATCAGTACAACAAACAGGACCATCAGATTTTCATCTAGCTAGTAAGATCGTTCTTGATTTAAGCAACATTTAAAAAAACCTGTCTTTGTTACTGTTCAGAAAATACCAACTCTCAGTTTTAAGTATATAGGATTTGTTCTCCTTTATCTTCAGGCCACATCACATGACATGCTTCCACTTATAAAAACCATTGAGAATTTAAACAGATGTTACTAAATACTACTGTGTAGAGAAAACTCAGATTCAAGACTTGTAAAATCTAGTGTTTCTTTATATCTAGGACTATAACAGACACCCTGTTGCTATCATATTATTTACTCATGCAAAATACATACCTCTATTGTTCGTTGCTGCAATCTCTGTGTCTCCATCTTGGATAGTGTTTCTTCTAAAGCTCGCATGGCCTTCTGATGTTCTGCTTCTTTATTTCTTGCCTGATTTAACTCATTAGTAAGTCTTTCAGTTTCACCTTTCAGCTGTTCGACATCTGCTTGCAGTCTTGCTTTAATATCTCTCTCTTTCAGTATCATTTCCTTTAATCTGAGAATAGATGCAATTAAATTGTTTTACAAATGTTTTAGTATTTAGTTTAATGCCTAAAACAATGACAAAAAGACATCAGTGTTGTAGCACTGTATCTTGTTCTTTGCTAAGTTTTAATACTTACACCACTGTAATATAAAACTGTTTAAAAATACATAGATTATTAGTGAAGTCATGTCAGGAACTTCATTTTAAAACAAACTAAGCTGGAGACAAACTCGTAGGTAGGTCTTAAAGAAAATGACATTCCAGTATCATTTCATTTTGTACAGAAGTCAAACACATAGTATCAATTAGTAATTTTTTTCTACAGAAAACTTTGAAATATCCTCAAATGTTCTATTTTTTTTGTACAATATGCAGTTTAAAAGAAAAGGAACACAATAAGCCACTTAGCCAAAATGGTAACAAATAGAGGTGGGAAGTGAACATAAGATGAAAAAAAAGGGGAAATAATCACAGTTAACTCAGAAAACACTTGGCTTGTTTATTCCTTACAAGAAAGAAAATGTGTGTTTGATAAATACAATGCAGTTAAGAAAAAGATAAAGCAGACACCTTCAATCGCGGGTGACAACAAACAATGCTGTTTTGAAGGGAGAATTTCTGGAAACAAGGATGTTGCTCAGAACCTAGGTTGATGATGGCAACTGACAGCAAGATATGCCAGGCCTGACCTGCACAACCTATTGTCTGCTGGCCAGCTCTGGCCCAACAGAAACATCTTTGTTCAAGTGCGCTACGTGGGAGAAGAAAAAACACTATATAGGTGAAAAGGGAGACTGGGAATCAGAAGCTAAAAGTATGATACAGGAGAGCTAATAGAGCTTGAGATGAAAGATAAAATACAATTATGATAAAGATTGCTTGGAAAGTTGCAGCTAGAAATGGCGGTAACTGACCTTATACTGTTCTGAGACAAGAACAAGACGAAAGCTATGAACCTACAGAAAAAATTTCATGAAGTAATACCATGAGAAGTTGTAGCACCACTACTTGATGCATCATTTTCCAAGTATATTGTTTAAAGCTGTTCTCAGTTCTTAAGCCCATAACTTGAATTGTCTTGAATAAAAAAAAAAACAACAAATCACAAATTCTTATCCTACAGCACTGTTTCCCTACCTGTCTGTAGTGTACACAGCCATACTCTGAATATTCTTTTCTTCTTTTGCATGTTTCTGTAGCTCTCTGACATGCTCTAACAGTTTCTTCTCTGCTTGCTCTGCTTTCCACCTCCTTTCCTTCTCCTGATCCAGTTCCTGAATCAGCACCTTAACAAGCATGTGGTAAGCATCAACTTACTAGGAAATATTCAAATGTAGCTAAAAATGACAAACAGCATTCATAATGGTAGAACAAGACTTTTCTTCTGTCATCCATGAATTCCAGAAAGTGCAAGTGACCAGGCCAACCCATCCCCCTAAAAGTAAAATTAAATAAATTCTCTTCCAGCTGAAACTACAAGAACTCCACTATTTTTTGATACTACCTACATGCAATTATTATAACCTCCAATGCTGAAGTTTCACCAGGTGACGTATGCTTGGTTTCAGGGGAAGACTTATGATATTTAACTTAAAATGATGCAAAACATACTCGGTATGTTGATTCCTCTGTCGCATTTGAATTAATTTCTTCTATTTTTTCTATATTGCTCTGCCTTCCAGTTAGTATTTCAGCTTTTCTTCCAACTACTTCCAAGTCCTGGGTATCTGATGATGAATTGAGACGAGATTCTCTCTGACTGGAGCGTGGGCACTTTGAGGAACTCTTCTTCTCTTCCCTGTAATAGCAGAACATCAAGGCATACTTAAGAATATGCAGAGTTCTGCATAGAAGTTGAATTGTACAGAATTCAAAACCATCCAGAAAATAATTTGCAAGCAGATCATAAAACAAACTGCTAAATTCAACTCTTCAGCTGTAGAGCTGCAGTGGCTGACTAAACTAATATATTTCAATTTATATGATTTTCTATTAATCACTTCTGATATTTACTTGATAAATCAAACAAATTACTATGGCATCCTCAGCTTAATCACAAAATAAATATGGACAGTGTCGTGGGTTAGGGCTGGGCCAGCCACTAACATGGACAGATGCTCTCTAACTCCCTCTTCCCCCCAAAATGGGAAGGAAAAAGGAACAAAGGAGAGAGACTTTTGGGTTAGAGAAGAAAAAACAACTAGAACAGCTTTAATGAAACAATAATAGAAATAATAGTGGAATGATAAAAGAACTATATACAACTATAGATAGTAGCCCGATATCAAACCTGACTCCCTCCCCCAATAGCAATCCCCCCTGATGCTGCAGAGCAGGAGGCACTGGGGAAGCCCCAGGCTCAGCGGCGGCAGGGGGATGGATACAGGGAGCTGGATTTGGGAACTCAGGATCCGGATCAAAAGCAGGAGGTCAGATGGAGTCCTCCCTGGACACCGGCCATTGCAGAAAAAGGGCAAAACTCTCGTGATCACTCGATTTATACTAAATATGACGTATATGGGATGGAATACTCTCGTTGGCTACCTGTCCTGTCTATTACGCCCCAGAGGTGCATCCTTTTACTTCCTTGTGACCCCTCTTACTACCCGGCACCCCCAGCGTGGCACACAAGAGCCAGCAGTGGCCTTGGTCACTATAGGAATAACCACTGTCTGCAAAAACATGCTGCTGACTTCAGAAAGTGCAGCCTTTTAGAAGAGACTAAACTGAAATGTAAAAATCACTAAACAGGTTTTTAGCTAAACCCAGGACAGACAGTTACATTCTTGACCATTGTTCTGACACCATAAATCTTTTTTATTTTTTATTGACTCAGTTCTCCTGTCTGTGCAGAATTCTTCTGTCACCACAATTCAAAGCAAATATAAGCTGTTAGAATTCTGAAAGTGTTTGTTTTGGAACCTTCAGTTCAATGTCCTTTTCACCTAAGGACAGCAAATTAGTCATATAGGGAAATCACTAAGTGAAGCCTCAGTAGTCAGTAATTTCTAGAGCATTACCACTTTCAGCAAAATGTTTCAAGTCAAATTACGTTCACTTTGCCAATTTCATCTTAATTCATTTCAGCTTTATATGACAACCATTGGGATACCTGTCAGTTATTTCACTTTTAAGATGACTCGCATGACGCCTAGTAGTTGGGGGAGTCCTACGGTAAGTAGGGAACTTGCTTCTTTTTGCAACCTTTCTGTTCTCTTTCCCACTCTCATTTTCACTCTCAGAAGTTGGATCGGTGTCTCTCTTAGCTTTGAGAACATTTGGAGGAGCTTCTCTTCTTGAAGTATCAGACACCTAAAAACAGATTGTAAAAATGTATAGATGAAAAAACAATTTCTAACATTTATTCAGGTGCTATTTTTAAAAAGTTCACACCAGATAATTTTGAAAGAAAAGTAAATAATTGCTTCTACACAACCCTTTGCCTCCTTGCTGAAACACTTTGTTGTTTTAAAGATTTTGAAATATCTTAAGTTTGGGAAAATCCTCAGGCACAGAAGCCTGGTGCAAAATGTAAAACAAATACAGCACTTAAAACCAAAAGCCTTGCAAACGTGGAGTGTACGCTACAAACTGTTACAAAACCACATGTGACAAACCATATCGGGCCAACTTGACCTACTAGCAAGATTAATTTTCTCCAAATCTATAATCCAGATATTCTGCTGCACTTCATATTTTACTCTGGTTCTATTACTATGTTGATGGCTTCCGGGTAAAAAACCAGAAAACAATTTTCTAATATAATATGATCAGATAGTTCTCTTAGTCTCATGCACTACAGGTTTTATTCAGTTTTTGCGATTCAAAGTGCAATCTTCAGTTTTAAAGACTTGTTTTGATTTTATTCCCAGTTTCTCAAAATTAATACGCAATAGCATGAAGTCAGCATATACCAGCAGAAACGCTCCAGTCTGTCCCAGCAAAAAGGTACACCTCATTTTATAAACAAAATCGTCTGTGTAATCGGAGAAAAAAAAAAATTACCTTTTCCAGTATCTGTGAAACTTGTTCTTCAATTTTTTTAATCCTCATCTCATTGTATATTTTATCAAGTTCAGCCTTTTCTGGTTCTGAAGATGAGACAAGCTCCGTAGAGGAGCTGATGGCACTTTGTACTGGTATTCTCACACGCTGACGAAAATGAGCTAATGCCTGGTCGATATGTGGGGTCACCACTGGTAAGGTGACACAGTTCTATCAAAGGGAAAGACAACCCTTTTAACATTAATGAGATGCATGCAATATAAAAATAAAGTCTGTAAATTTTAAAATTAGTACACACAAACTATGGCACCTGACTGCAGGATGAGGGGCGTCCAGGTGAAACCAAAGAGCCCAAAATGTCTTCTAAACATTGCAAATCTGAAGAGTTTTCTTCTGCTGCGTCCACTGGTTCACCAGAAGTATTTCTTCCATCTAGAACTGTTAGCTGGGGCAATGCTTGAAGAACAGTTGCTCTATAACCTTGAGGAGAAGACCATATTTAAAATTGAAATTCATTTCCAGAGGAGATTTCTAGTGTATTTTAGGTAGTCTGTCACCTTAAAATATCCATTGCATTTTTAACAGCAAACAAAACAAAACAAAAAGTAGCAAGTTATAAGCTTCTCACCTTTTCCCACCCATAAGGCTTTCAACAGACAACATAACAAAACAAGCTAACTTGGAAGCTGCCTGCCTAGTCCTGCTCTACACAAGGATTTCCCCACTGCCATCAGCACACTGCAGTTAACCTTTTAATATCCGTCTGCTGCACCAAAACAGTTTTATCGAGTGCAAGGACAGGGAAACATAGTGGAAAGGCAAGTTATGCAAGGACTTAGGCAACTCCACCCTTTTTCAGTGAATGAAACAAGGCATTAGGAAACCAGAAGTTAAATTTCTTTAAATTAATACAATTTGGGCTTCTGAATACTGTGGTTTCGAAAGTAAGTGTCATCAAAAAGGTAGATATGAAGACATATGTAAACACTTGGAGAAGAAAACTGGTAAAATTTTTGAAGTTATCCAGATAACTTTAATATTCCTGTTACTGTTTCCATGGTGCCTAAATACATTTGTAAAACAATCACAGATGCTTATGAAAACGTTACTAAAGACCTTATTTGTGTTCCCTCAATTATCTCTGAGGTTTCTAAGATCTGTACTCACACCACATCTGTATCAGTTATGTGTTCATCTCATTATTTTCTATTACTGTAATTCCTGATGTTCTGCTCGTTGCAATGAAATTTTGTTTCAGCTGTCCCAAAACTATCAACACTCCACTTCTACCTTCTGGTAGATTTCCCCCTCTTACATACAAAATGAACAAAACCTGGGATACTACAGTTTAACTTGTTTGAATACAACGTGTAACTTTTAAACAGGCCGAAAAACCTTCCTCCCAGACAGGAAGCTCTAGGCAATGCAGCTGAAGGTGTGTCCCGGGTTTGAGCTAAAATCCAGTCCTATTTAGTGATATTTTTACTTTTCAGTTTAGTGTCTTCTAAAAGGCTGCATTTTCTGAAGTTCACAGCATGTTTTTGCAGACAGTGTGTGCTACCAGCAGTGATATCACCTGATGTTTACAGTTACTGCCTGGGACTGGGATGCAGACAGGCTCTTGCTTCTATTTATTCCTGTAGTGACCAAGGCCACTGCTGGCTCTTGTGTGCCACGCTGGGGGTGTCGGGTAGTAAGAGGAGTCACAAGGAAGTAAAAGGTTGCACCTCTGGGAGGGTAATAGACAGGACAGGTGATTGACAAGAGTATTCCATCCCATATATGTCATATTTAGTATAAATCGAGGGATCACGAGAGTTTTGCCCTTTTTCTGCAATGGCCGGTGTCCAGGGATGACGCCATCTGACCTCCTGCTTTTGATCCGGATCCTGAGTTCCTGAATCCAGCTCCCTGTATTCAGCTCCCCGCCACTGCCACTGAGCCTGGGGTTTCCCCAGTGCCTCCTGTTCTGCAGCATCAGTGGTGATTGCTATTGGGGGAGGGAGTCAGGTTTGATATCGGGCTATTATCTATAGTTGTATATAGTTCTTTACTTTTATCATTCCACTATTAATTTCTATTATTATTGTTTCATTAAAGCTGTTCTAGTTGTTTTTTCTTCTCTAACCCGAAAGTCTCTCTGCTTCATTCCCTTTTCCTTCCCATTTGTGGGGGGCAAGAGGGCGTTAGAGAGCATCTGTCCATGTTAGAGGACAGCCCAGCCCTAACCCACGACAAGGTGATGGATTCACATGCATTTTTCCAACTCGTACCCATGCCTCCTAGTGAAACACCTGCTTATTATTTTGATGAAAATGCTAATTACTACAGAGCAGTTGTGAGTCTGTCACTGCTTACTAAAGCTCTGAGACAAGGAGGAAAGACTAACAGTTATTAGAGTGCTTAGTACTGATCTTCCTCTTGTGGTCTCTGTCAGTAAACAACTGTCTACTTTCTATGCCTGCCTGCCTTCTCTATGGTCCAATATCTCTATGCACATTCTTCAAATACTCTACCCACTCACTTTATAGTATCACTACTGTTTTCCTCCTATTTCTGCAATGCTTTCTCTTCCCATCACTATCTCCTGCCTTAACCTAAAATAGTAGAAAAGTTGTGCTTTATCAAAGCATACAAAGTTACAATTTTGAGAATACAGATGGGGGGAAAACCCATTTTTTTTTTTAATGGAAAACAAATTAATTTCGACAGAATTTAGATTTCTGAAGGCCGGCCATTTTATGAATGAATTTGCAAGCTTCAGAACCTGGCTCGCAACCGTAAGGAAAACCAGCGACCTAACGCACACAACGCTTTCAGCTAACATGAGCTCCATACCTGCTGTGTGACAAACTGGATTGGCTTTTCCATTTTTTTTCAGAGTCAAACTTGTCAAACAGCGCAGCCCCTTTGTGCACTGAAGTAAGTGCTTAATATTGCTTATACGGTTGCCATGAAGGTCAATATGGCTAATCTTATGACTGGTTCCTTGAAGGCACTGAAATCCTGTAAATTTGAGAAAAGCCACAAAATAATGATTTCTGCTAGGATCTTAGACTACGGGGTTTCGAAGAAACAGCATATTGTTGAAAAATATCCAGTAAATAATATATCATAACTAGAAATGACATAACAACTTCTGCTCCATATCCTTGTCTATATACTAGCTGTATCAGCAGCTGTGGTACATTATCACAAAATACAACAGTTAAACTAGTTATGAGATCTAACCTTAAAGACATAGGTAAGTTTCTAACTATTAAGAAGCATGTAAAAATAAGCATTTTGCTTGAAGTTTCTTTTTATAACTCAGTTAATTAACAAAACTTTTACTCATGTTATTAATTTTCTTTAACAGTCTTCCCCAATTCTTAACCTTAAAATCTTAGAAGAAACAATCAACCATTTCAACAATTAGATTTAGAAGAGAACTTCCACATCACACCTAAAGTTTCCTTTTTATAGCACAAAACCTCAAGATACAAATCTTTCGGACGTATCTTCTGAGACTATTGCATTTCTCATTTTGGAAATAAGTCTGAAATGCTTGCTGTACTACTTTGTGAACAACCTCAGCTTCTCTGAATATAGGAGAATAAATTCCTGCTCAGCACAATCCCTGAAACTTGAAAGCAGAAAGCAGCAGTAGTTAATGCATTTTGTAACATTACTCAATTGGCTGAACTACTAAAAACTTCTAAAAATACACTTGGTCAAATTCTTCAAAATTAAACTGAATCAAATAATTTCTATTGGCATATGGCAAAGTCACTTACCAGAGAGATCGTGTATACGATTATACGACAAATTGAGTAGAGTTAAATTAAAGAGTTTTTCCAGTCCTAAACAAAATGAAGGAAAAAAGAAACAGTAGGATTTCAGAAAAACGCTTCACTTTCATAAAATCTACAGTTATAACTACCAATTATGACAATAAGCTATAATCATAGAATAAAATCAAATTTGCCTTCTAAAGTAAGGCATTTTACTATGATAAAGCTTACAGAGACTACATACTGTTTTTAAAATTTATATAATAATATATAGTTGGTAGCTCACACCGACTCCATATAACCTTAATTGTAGGCCTACTTTCCAGAAACAAGCTTTAACATAACTCTTAGAAAAGCTTCATGAACTGCCAAATGGACAGAAATATGTATTGCACACCCTCCACTTTCGTTATCAGGTTACAGGACAAGCTCAGGGTGCGCAGATTAGCCAGAGAACTCAGCCCCTCGATCCGGCGGATTTGGTTTGATG
>NW_009721536.1:0-2978 GCF_000703405.1 Apaloderma vittatum | reverse complement strand
ACCTGGATGATTCTGTGATTCTGAGATCCTGTGAAATCTCCAAGAAAAAGCTCTCGCCATTGACCATACTTGTAGCAGGTAAGATAGTGATTAGTTGAAAATAGAAACTAAGCTATGCTCTTTATCATTAAGGTGATTTCTTCAGATTTGGATTTAGGCATGTTGAGAAAACTTAGACTGCAGTTAATTATTCTGGATCTGCTTTATGCCTCTAGTATCCATGTTAACTGAATTTTTATTAAATGAGGGAGGAGGGAAAGTTTTCATAGGAACTGATAAAGTCACAACTGTCCCACAAATAGAAATTATCTTCAACATAAGCAGGTAGGAAACCTTTAAGATTATTGAAGAGAGAAAATGGTAATCATCCATAATTTATTTAGTATATTGTAAGGGAAAACCACATTTCCTACATTACTTATTATTCGTTGAATATTCGTAAGAGACCAGTTGCTTTCTCTGCCATTAATATTGAGGAATCTGTTAAGGACTTAATTAAAATTATTTGGTTGGGTCTAACAAGATACATTTGTATGAAGATCATGGTATTCGAGAAACTTCTGAATTTCCAGAATTTATCACATTTCATCGACATACTAGGAATCATTGAAAAGGTAGTCTAAAGAGTAGTAAAACAAAGCAGGCATGTGAAACAAACTGCCAGTGTAAGTAAGGAGCAAATGATGAATGGTATCAAGGGTAGAAGAAAGACTAAGGATTATTTTTGTCTGGAATAGAGTCCTTGATGCTTGGTAAAGATGAAACTATTGTCTATCTTGTTGTGTCATGAGTTTGAGTCTGGCAGGCTTTTCAAAGCGGGGGGAGGGCTGTGAGGGACGATTCTTGCGCAACTTCGAGAGACTCCCTCAGCCCCAGGCAGGAGTTAGACCCACCTCTGGCCAGGGCCAGGCCAATCAGTGCCTTTGTTATTAAGGTGTTTAAGAGGCAACCCTATTTTTTCTCTTTCTGTTTTGGTTTCATCTCATCTTAATCTGTCCTGTCTTTTACGGTGGGCACTTTTTCTGCTGGAGGAGGGGGAGCTGAGAGGAGAACAAAGGAACGTCACTCTGAGAAGAAGGAGTGAGAGAAGAGTCCCAGAGAAGAGGGAGATGGATAAGGCTTCAGGAGCAGGACCTCTCCCTGGAGCCTTGTAGTGGCTGAGATGGCAGGAAGGTGACTGCCTGCCAGCTGGGGGGACTGACAGTGGTGAGATTGCCAAGGATGTGGCGGTACATGAAGAAACCCATGCAAGAGGGGAGAGACATACCCAAAGTGATCTGTGGCCCTGATGGACTCACAAGGAGGAAGAGGATTGCCTCCTGTGTGGTGGACAATCATGCAGCATGAAGGAGAGACTGTGAGGAGCCTTCTCTCTCAAGGAGGAGCTGCCATGGACAACGAGTAATCACCAGATGGACCAAACCCCCACACCCTGCCCGGCCTTGCACTGATGGGGAAGGAGGAGGTAGCTGGGAAGATGGGAGAGGAGGGGAGTGTATTTAAGAGCGTATTTATTTATGTATTCTGCTCACTATCTTACTCTGCAAATGGTGGTGGTAAATTAATGTTTTCTCCCTGAGTCTACTCCGGTTTTTTACCCATCATTTTAAGCGGAAGATTATTATCCTCTCTGTCCTTAATCTCAATCCTTGAGCCTTTTTTAGTTGAATTTTCTCCCTCCGCATCCCTGTGGAGATGGCCGTGCGGGGAGGAGTGAGCTGGAGACGGTGTGGTTCTTTGTTGTTGACCCAGGCAGTTGACTTGAACCTCAAATGTGAACTACATTAAATCAGATTAAGATTAATGAATGCCAGATTAAGCATTTTCCAGGATATTCAGTAAGGAAAGGGATCCAAAACAGCTGTTAAGTGGTTTTTTCCAAGAGCTGAAAGTGTTAAAGGAGATTAGAATGGTACTTGGAGAGATATTCTATTATTCTGTTTTGCCCTTTTTTCTGTATCACCAAATCACAGAGTGTTAGGGTTTGGAAGGCACCTCAAAAGATCATCTAGTCCAACTCCCTTGCCAGAGCAAGTTCACCTAAAAGAGGTGGCATCCAGGCAGGTTTTGAATGTTTCCTGAGATGGAGACTCTACCAGCTACCAGTTCCAGTGCTCTGCCACTCTCAAAGTAAAGAAGTCCCTCCTCAGGTTTAGATGGAACTTCTTGTGTTCAAGTCTGTGCCTGTTAGCTCTTGTCCTGTCACTGGGCACCACTGAAAAAAGGCTGGCCCCATCCTCCTGACATCCACCCTCTATAAGTATTTATAAGCATTGATAAGATCTCCCTCAGTCTTTTCTCCTAAAAAGCCCCAAGTCCTTCAGCCTTTTTCATCAGATAGATGTTCCAGTCCTCTAATCATCTTTGTAGCCCTTTTCTGTACCATCTCCAGCAGTTTCCTGTCCTTCTTGAACCGGGGAGCCCAGAACTGGACACAGTACTCCAGATGTGGACTCCCTAGGGCAGGGTAGAGGAGGAGGATAACCTCCCTCGATCTGCTTGTCTCATGCACCCCAGGATGCAATTGGCCTTTTGGCCACGAGGGCACATTGCTGGCTCACAGTCATCCTGTTGTCCACCAGGACTCCCAGGTCTTTTTCCAAAGGGCTGCCCTCCACCAGCTTGGCCCCCAACCTGTACTCATGCACGCAGTTATTCCTCCGCTGGTGCAGTACCCTACAGCTGTCCTTTGAATTTCGTAAAGTACTGCTCTGCCCAACTCTCCATCCTGTCTAGGTCACTCTGGATGGCGGCGCAGCCTTCTGGTGTGTCAACCACTCCTCCCAGTTTTGAAAGATCAGCTTGATGGTTTTTTAAAAAGTGCATACAATCATGCTATCCTCTTCTCTGAAGTCATAAATAATGTGAATAAGATTATTGATGATTGATTCAAGCCTAATGGCCATTACTTAAAATATCCTTCACTTTTAGATTTGCACCTAAGTAAACCAACATAGAATCATAGAATCATAGAATGG
>NW_009721535.1:0-1910 GCF_000703405.1 Apaloderma vittatum | reverse complement strand
GGAAAAATCAAAATTCACAGAGAAAACTCGAAATTTTAGGAGAAAAAACGGAAATTTTAGGTGAAAATTTGAAATTTTACAGGGAGAATTCAAAATTTAGGGGGAAAACTGGAATTTTAAAGGGAGATTCAGAACTTTAGAGGGAAAACTAGGAATGTGAAAAGAAAAACTTGAAATTCGAGAAGTACTATTTGAAAGTTTAGAGAAAAACATCAAAATTCCAGAGAGAAAATTTGAAATTTTAGGGGGAAAACCTCAAATTTTAGATGAAAATTTGGAATTTTACAGGGAAAATTTTAAGTTTTAGACAAAAAATCTGAAATTGTAGAGGGAAATTCAAAATTTGAAAGGGAAAATCCAAAACTTGAGACAAAAATCACAAATTTCAAACAGAAATTCAAAATTTTAGAAAAAAATCAAAATTTTAGAGAGAAAAATTGAAATTTCAGAGAGAACATTCAAAATTTTGAAAAGAAAAATTGAAATTTTAGAAGGAAAATTTGACATTTTAGAAGGAAAATTTGGCGTTTTGGAGGAAAAATTCGAGAGTTTACAGGAAAAATTAAAATTTTAGAGAAAAAACTTCAATTGTCAGGGAGAAAAATCAAAATTTTAGAGGAAAAACTGAAATTTCAAGAGGAAAATTTCAGATTTTGAGAGAAAAAACTGGAACTTTAGAAAGAAAAATACAAATTTTAGACAAAAAACAAAAATTTTAGAGGAAAAATCAGAATTTTAGAAGAAGAATCAAAATTCTGGAGGAAAAATCAAAGTTTTGGAGGAAAAATCAAAGTTTTGGAGGAAAAACCAAAGTTTTGGAGAAAAAATCAAAGTTTTGGAGAAAACACCAAAACTTTAATAGGAAAATTTGAAATTTTGAGAGGAAAAATTGGAACTTTAAAAGAAAAATTTGAAATTTCAGAGAGAAAAATCACAACTTTAGAGGAAAAATTGAAATTTCAATGGGAAAATTTCAAATTTTGAGAGGAAAACTTGAAATTTTAAGAGAAAACTTTAAAATTTTGAGACAAAAATCAGAATTTCAGAGGAAAAATCGAAATTTCAAGGGGAAAAATCGAAATTTCAAGGGGAAAATTTGAAATTTTGAGAGGAAAACTTCAAATTTTGAGAGAAAAATGTAAAATTTTGAGAGAAAAATCAGAATTTTAGAGGAAAACTCAAAATTTCAGAGGAAAAACTGAAATTTCAAGGGGAAAATCTGAAATTTTGACAGGAAAAATTGGAACTTTAAAAGAAGAACTTGAAATTTCAGAGTCAGAGAGAAGAATCAAAATCAGAAAAAAATCTGAAAATTTTAGACGAAAAATTTCAAATTTTCCCATTGAAATTTCAGTGTCGAAGGAATTTGAAATTTTGAGAGAAAAATCAAAATTTGAGCAAGAATTGAAATTCCAAGGTCAAAACTAGAAATTTCGAAAGGAAAACTCAAAATTTCAGAGGAAAAATGGAAATTTCAAGGGGAAAAATCGAAATTTCAAGGGGAAAATTTGAAATTTTGAGAGGAAAACTTCAAATTTTGAGAGAAAAATGTAAAATTTTGAGAGAAAAATCAGAATTTTAGAGGAAAACTCAAAATTTCAGAGGAAAAACTGAAATTTCAAGGGGAAAATCTGAAATTTTGACAGGAAAAATGGGAACTTTAAAAGCAGAACTTGAAATTTCAGAGTCAGAGAGAAGAATCAAAATCAGAAAAAAATCTGAAATTTTAGAGGAAAAATTTCAAATTTTCCCATTGAAATTTCAGTGTCGAAGGAATTTGAAATTTTGAGAGAAAAATCAAAATTTGAGCAAGAATTGAAATTCCAAGGTCAAAACTAGAAATTTCGAAAGGAAAACTCAAAATTTCAGAGGAAAAATGGAAATTTCAAGGGGAAAAATCGAAATTTCAA
>NW_009721534.1:0-458 GCF_000703405.1 Apaloderma vittatum | reverse complement strand
GCTGAGAAAACGTCCTGTTGTATCACTATTATATGAAGGTTTATAGAATTGTGCTACAATGCCATAGCCTGTTGAACTAGCTATCCTCTGAAATCGCTAGCCTGTGCTTAGTAAAGACAACACCACTCCTGGCACCATATTTCCACTACATGTAGGGCCTATCCAAGACCCAGTGGGTGATTTATGACCTGTGACTGATAAAGGGTGAGTGACAGTAGGAGGAAATTCTCCGTATTTTTTCCCAGACTTGCATGGATTTTGAGCTCTCTAGCACAGTTTCAGCTGACTTTGTGGTAGTAGCATCTCGTACTTATGTATATATATATAAATCAGCAGATCTCAAAACATTTTACTCTTCTTTAGACACAATATTTTACGTCAAACAAGGCACTGAACATGTAGCCCCAATGACCCACAGGGAACATAGAGGCAGAGAGAGTGCAAGTGGCCAGCTAATT
>NW_009721533.1:0-6044 GCF_000703405.1 Apaloderma vittatum | reverse complement strand
GAAGATTCGGCATGTCTGGGAGGACTTGGGTGATGTGTGGCTTATGTGCTTGTGGGGGAGACAATCTTGCCCCTCAGTGTGCTGTGAAACGCGTAGTGGTGTAGCATAAGAGAAAACGGTGTGGTGGAAATCACAGCTGGTGCAGAAGTAAAGTAAGAGTTGCCCGGGATCTGCTGAACTCTAGGTAGTGTCTCAGCCCTGACTGATGAAACACCTACTCAGGACACACTTAGGAAATTTCGTTGCATGGATATCAGAAACCCACCTAAAGAGGCCAAACATGAAACAACCCTCTAAAAAGAGCATTTTCTAAAGTTGCGTTTAGTTGATTGAAAGAGTCACTGGGGGCTAACCTTGAGAGACAGCAGAAAGTATGTCACCTGGTAAGTGACCCATCTACAGCCCACTGCTGCATGTGGCAGGCAGTGTACGCACACGGTTGGGTCTGTGGCTGAAATGATGAGTCCTAAGTAGGAAATAACTAAGGAGATTAACAGAGCTTGCTTGCTTCTAACTGGCTTTAGGTAAACCTTTGTGCAGGAATTTTCTTCGTGTAAAGATGGGAAGGGCTGCGCAGGGCCTGATGTCTAGATGCGACTGCGTGTGTGACTGTACATATGCAAATGAGCTTCCTCTGCCAGCCCCCACACGGCTGTTCACATACGTATAGACAGTTAGGTCGTTCACTTGACAGCAACATAAGTGAAAAAAGGCTTGAGTCGGAAGACAGCATTCGATCTTGAGCTCTGCCGGAAATGAGGAATTAAAATGATCAAGGGGATTTTTGAGTAACGAGTGGTATTTGAGACCTGTCATCTCAGTAATATCTTTTGTAGGTATTGTGCCTCAGATGCCTGCTAAGTCATGAGATTTCTGCTGTTTCCTCCGCTGAGATGATAATTTGCTGTGGGTATATACAAATTGCAGCGCATCCTGTTCCAGTTTAATCCTATTAGGCCTGACTAGTAGAAGTGAAAGCTAAAGTAAGTGAAAGAAGCCTATCCATGCCATGCACCCCACCTGTGTCCCCACAACTGCAGTTCCTGTGTGCCCAGGCCTCAAAGGCAGGGATAGGAAAAACAAGTATGGGGTTATATTTACTTCCCTCAGCGAGCTGTGCAGTGCAAATTACAATTAAGCCAACTCCTAGGGAAAGACAAAAGAAAAAACTACTTACAGTCCTCTGATGTTTTGTTGTTGTCCACAAGTCATCACCCTTGTGTGTTCTAGGTAAGGATTTAGGGTCAAATATGTCGACAGGATAACTCCACTGAAGCTAATGGTATTGATTTGTCCCCATGTGGTTACAGATGAGGCAGCTGTGGTTTCATATGACTGAGTGCTGCAGCAATATCTACTCACCTCACTTGCAGAGCCCTAAGGCACAAAGACCAGATGACTCACCATTACTCTGTTAAGAAAATTGTTTTCCAGTGGGGAAATGTCTTTAGGTATGGTTTTGAGCCCCCATCCAAGAAAACATTTAGGCTTCTAACTGGTACTTAAGCTGAATTCAATGTGAAGCTAAGACTAAGTAGTCTGCTGAATTTTGTATCAGTGCATCCTTTGTAGAAGGCAGTCTCGTCAACACAAAATGGAAGCATTACTGTGGAGTGGGAAGCTGTTATACAGGAAGCAAGCTAACACATGTTGCATCAGCTTGAATTCTCCAGCTTCGCCGAATTATTCATTTATTTATTTATTTCCAAATAAAGAACATGCTATTAACAGAGTGGAGATCACTAGTGCGTGACTTACTTACTCTAAGAGAGAGTATTAAGTCTAGAGCTGAATTAAGTGTTCCGCTGAATATTACCAGTATTTATTAGTGAGGTAAATGGCATGGGATATTGCTAATTCTTTTCAATGTTTTTTCCATGTTATGTTCTTCTGATATGACACATGGAGTATGCTGCTGAGAGGTGACACTCGATACTGGTTACAATTAAGAGAAACAAATCCAAGCGGTAGAGTTCTAACTGTTTTCCTCCCCTGTCAAGCTGAGCAGACAATATTCCTTGTCCAGGAATTATTTGGTGCTAGACTTCCATTGACAAACTGCTTTAAGAGGAAGCTAAAACAATTAAAGCAAAATTCAAAACCAGTCTTCACCTTAAGAGGGCAACAATACATAGGTTAGCAAGCATTAAATATATCTGAAGAAGAGAGAATCACACTTTGTGTACGATGAATACTATGGATGCTTGTATCTGTTGTCCCTTGACAAACTTCAGCAGAAAATTGAGGCACTGTGTAGTAATGAATGAAAGCAGGTTGGAGGAGGAGGAGGGGTGAAGCGGAGGTTATATGCATAGATCAAAGGATTCTTTGGAGAGATGAATGCAAATCAGAAAAATACCTACTTTCTGGTGTGTGCATGTGTGCATATACAATGATCTCAGCAGAGGAAAGCTCATGACATGTATGCTTAAGTCTCGCGCTAAATGATACTTCTAGGCTGGGAAGAGGGATTCTTTTAAAACAGTGCAAAAGGTAACTACTACAGTAAAAGTGTCAGGGAGTAGCTTGTGTCCTGAGAGATTGCCTGTGGGCAAAATCATTATTGTACTAGTGCAAATGGATCATATTCCTTAATGAGTATTGTCATTATAGGGTTAGAGACTTCTACAGTGGTCTGAGACTCTCCAGTGCATTTTTGGCAGAATCAGACATGAAAAACTGACACTGACCCAGCTGAGAGACAACAAAAATTTTGACAGCATAGAAGAGAGAGAGAGAATGCAATGATATGTGTGTAGATCTGAAACTTCAAGGCGATCTTCCAGATTTTGGCAAGATCGTATTATAATTTGGGGGTTTTTTTCTTTTTTTTTTAAATGGAGTAACTATAGCTTAAGTGGAGACATGTTGCTCCTGTCTCATAAGGCCATTTGAAAAGAATCAAATGGTTCAAGGGGTACCTGACCAAAAGCTGCCTGTTAAAGACACAAGATGAACCACCATTATTCCCCCATGTGAGCAGCTGGAGTACTGAACAAGACCTATAAGAGCCTGGAGTAGCCCTAAGCATTACTGAGGGCAAGGCATGAGTACTTGCAAATGCGTTTAGCCATGCTGATTACTTTGCTTCTGGCAGCCAGTTTCATTCACGCAATTAGATTGCCAGCAAAGTTACATTATTTTCTTTTGATGTGGAGATACATAGCTCCAGGTCACCTGCTTTCTAATGCAGTGCCCAAAAGCTATGGTTTTCTACAATATCTTCAGGAGTTTACAAAGCTGCAGATAGAGAAGAAAAATGAAGCTAGCAATTCAGATCCTGGTTATGTTTTTTTCTGTATTTTTCAGCATGGAGGAGGAGAGGAATGAATGTGATACAGAGCTGCTTATTCCTACCAGGTTGATGATAGCTTGTCTCAGCGTTTTGTATTTAGTGCTAAAATTTTCTATACAGATCTGAAATAATAAGGATGGCTGTTTATCTTTTTGCCCATGGCAAGGTCTTTTAGCATTGTTTCCATCTGAAGCCTAATTGTGCGAATGTGCCAGAAATGTCAGCTTTGCTTTCTGCTGTGCTGCATTGGCTGTTCCATTGTTTTGCCTGAAAGTGGGACATGAAGACATAGGTCATAATATTCCAAATATAGGTGTGGGGTTCACTTCACCTAACCTGAAACATCTGCAAGGTGGATATCTTCCTCTGAACTAATCATGCTGAGTTCCCTTTGTCATCAAGAGAGAGAAATAGGAAGTTCTAGAACATATTTCATCTGACCTCTTTTAGATGTCAGCCTTGGGATGAATTATGCCCCCAAATGCTGATTTTTTCCACTGGCGGTAATGGTAATTTAAGATAATTATCTCACGTATTGCTATGAATATTTGCTCAGGTGACTCTTAGACTTTCTTACAGTTGTTCACCTTGGCATTTTTCCAGATTTCTAATCAGAGTTATCAGTGGTTTTGGAATTAGTGATAAACAGCCCTCCACAAGGATGTAATCAACAATTCTATGTTAGCAGACATTTTTTGCTCTCTGACCAGGTCCACTCATAGCAAGTATTTGGAACAGCAAGTGGTAGCTCTGATTTCACACAGCCCAGGTACCATGTCACCATTTTCTCGGATTTCAAGTTCTCTCTTTTATGCTACTCATACTAGAGGGCAGTAAAAATGTTATCCTCCAATGTTCTACCAGGGCTATCGAGACTTATAAAGTCAAGTACTTTAAGTTACAACACAGACGGGAAAAGATGTAAAAAGAAATTTCAGATTATCCTTAAGATACCTTTCGTCAAGGGCAGGAATATATATCTTGAATGACACTTATTTGTTTAGACAGTTATTTTACATCAGAGTAAGTTCATATGATAAGCCTTTCTCATTAAATACTGGTAAAGAAACAACAAATATGTTTGTATACTAATATACATTTAGATATGGAAGGCAGGTTACCCATGGTTACTAATAACTTCAGGGCACATCTTTGATGCAGCGATGCTTGAGATTTTAGAGTAAGTTGCGTGGTACAATTTATAAACTAGACTCAAACCTCTCAACACAGACGTAATTAAATTTGTGTAGAAATAATAATAATGATTTTCTGTCTCGAGTGAATCAGACTTCTTAGATGCCAATGTTGGGGTAAGTTCAGGTTCAGGTAAAATAAGGGAATTGAGACATTTGCCTGTTTGCAGTATTAGCCTCAGACGGTTTACTCTGAAATTGTATTTCAGGAAGTGTACTGTTCCTTAAAATAGGAAATAAAAGAGAAATCAGTCAAAATCTTATTAATTGAATATGCAATTTTGTGCAAAGTTGACTTTCTTCTCCTAGCCCAAGTAAACAAGACCAAACTGTCAAACATCTCTCCCAGATTTGTTTAACATTCACCATTTTCTTGTATAAGCACAAAGCTTGATTTTAATGAAGATTTGTCTGATTTGGCTGCCCCCTGGCTATTCAAACAATGTTTCTAAAATATACTTGCAGCTAAGAGCTGAGGTTTCAGTGCGTCAAGATTTGCAGCACCTTAGGCTGGATAACAAGAACATGGACAGGAAATTGTCATCAGTCAATATCAAACTGATATTCATGGAACAGTAGGGGTTGGTACTCGTAGAAGTTGTCCTCAGCAAATAACAGGCAAACCTTGTAAAATTAGTATTCAGCCTGACACTGTTCAGAGATCCAGTGGGTAGAAGGATTTTTTCCTTAATTATTTTACTTTAGGTTATCATCTGATTATTTTTTGATTAGACACAGTATACCGTAAATTTTAAGATCTTAATCTAATTACCCTAGCTGAAAAAATTTAGATAATTGGTAGGACTCTGTTATCTCTCCATGTCAGGCTGAAGGTATACATGTGTTTGCTAGGGGAAAAGGTATCTGATCACCCTGAGTCATCTCAGTTTGGGCCTGATAAACTCTCTGGATAAACTCTATCTATCTCTTGGTTTGGATTGGTTGGTTGTGTTTTTTTGGAAGTGCGTTGGCTCTTTTAAAGTATCAAATCTTCACCTTTCTACTCACACTGCTAGTTACGCACACAGACAATCCTGCTGGAGTTCATAGATGTCCTAAAGAAGTCTTTTTCAGTCACCATGGAATGAAATTTCACACTCTTAAGAGCCATGACAAAAACTCATTTACTTTCATTCCAAGTCTAAGGCATATTTCTTCAAACTTCACTTATAAGCCCATAGCATAATGCACCTATTATTCAGTCTAAAATCTCTCAAACAGCTTTCCTCTGGGGCAGAAGACGGAGAAAAGAATAAACAGCATCAAGCAGAGGCTAGCCTTATTGCTTAATGCAATTCTGGAAGGAAGACTAATGTCACGGCAACAAGCTAGTATAAGTTGACTCTGCACACAGAGTTTGAGTAGCTTGCTCCTCAATCTTTAAAGAAGTTTGAGGAACCATCTTTAAATCTTTAAAGAAGTCGCACATATTTTATCAGAAATATTACTTCTGGAGTGTTTTGTTTGCTTGCTTGTTTCATACGTTTGACTGGAAAGCAGCAACTTATAATGAATTTATATCCCACTTAAATAATACATTAAAAATATATTAAATA
>NW_009721532.1:8223-27123 GCF_000703405.1 Apaloderma vittatum | reverse complement strand
TGATGGGAGCGATGGCTTGTCCTACCCTGGGGAGGCGAGGCGCCGTCCCAGTGAGCCGTTGAGGCGCGACTCTGGGGATGGGGAGTGTTCAGCCGGCATCCGTCCTCCCTAGAGTGAGGAGAGGTGTCAGGTGCTGGGATAGCATCGCCATAGTCAGACCTGAAAAGCAGTCTGAAGCCTTCTGTCAGGGATTGCTTTCGCTCAGGGAAAATGGTATGCTAAATGTTTTCAGGCACTTCAGAAAACTTACCAGAAAATACTCAGAGAGAAGGAAAGTGCGTTAGAAGCTAAATACCAAGCCATGGAGAGAGCTGCTACCTTTGAACATGATCGAGACAAGGTCAAAAGGCAATTCAAGGTATGACTTGACTTCTTTTCCTGGGAAAATGACCAAAAAGAAGAGAGATATCACTTGGTCACTTTCTCCCAATGAACTCTTCTCCAATAGCTGTCATGAAGATCTCACCTTCTTAAAAAAAAAAGGGGGGGAGAGCATCGTATCTGTAGCTGTCTATTGCCTTTAAGATAGTCCTACCAAAACTATGAGAAAAAATGGAAAGTAACTTTTTAAATATTTAAAGGAGAATATGCGGTGATGCCTCTTAAACTAAATTCCTGCATTATTTGAACACAGGCGTCTTGAAAGTGACAAGAAAACACAGGCTGCAAGCTGGCACATGCTGAAGGAGTGTATGAACACAAGAGTTCCATTATTTTATATATAACATTGTAATATTTAACACTCCTAGCTTACATTAAAGAAAAGCATGTATCAGTGCATGTCTTTGGTTGCTAAAATGTGAGAGCCAGCTAAAGATGAAAGCCTTTGTGGTTTCTCTAGAGATGAGTTAAAATGCCAAGCTGATACTTCTTTTCCCATGCTGCAGATTATGATGCTTCGGTCACCCAAAACAGGACAATAGGTCCTGGTTTTGCAGTGTTTCCAAAAGCCTCAGTATTTTAAATTGCAACAGGTGTTAATGTTTGGCGGATACATAAAAAGAGGATTAGTTTTGACCTTATTTAAGAAAATGAGACTTGAGGAAGATTTCATCTCTTTGAATTTAAATCTAGGTTTGTGTTTTCTTCCCCACATCATGCTAAATTTTTACAAACAGGACAACTGGAGATGCTTGATTGCTTTCTATTTTAGGAAATTTAGATTTCCACAACAATAAAAAGTGAATACGAGATTATGTGGAAATGTAAAAAAATACATGGAAGAATAAAAAGGAATCTTTGAAAATAAATATTACATGCCTTGATTTTAGAAGATGACAAACTTTGAAAGGTGAAGAAACTTATTTGGCATTTTAAGTGAAATTCCCGTAGTAGTGCAGCCTTCTAACTTTCAGAACAGTATGCTAAGCTTTAAAATGGTAAAATTTTAAAAATAGGTCATTTTAAACTATTTTTTTCTGCTCATTTTTAGGTTCCTGATGGGTTCTTGTTCACATTTTCATGCCTATGCCAGCTAAATGAGTGCTAGAAACTTATTTTTCCAATTGAAAGCAGATAACGTGCATTCAGGGACCAATACTGAATTTTAAAAGGTTTATGGTTTGGATTTGTTGTTGTTTTTTTCTTTCCTGCCCACAGATTTTTAGAGAAACTAAAGAAAATGAGATTCAGGACTTACTAAGGGCCAAACGAGAGCTAGAAGCAAAACTTCAGAGACTCCAGGCCCAAGGCATCCAAGTGTTTGATCCTGAAGAGTCTGATTCTGATGATAACTGTACGGATGTTACAGGTGAGAATTTCCTCCCCAGCATTTTGTGTTGGAATGTGACCGAAGTCTGAATAGTAAAGCTCAAGACAAATATTTACGCTCTTTTGAAAAAAAGTTTTATTAATCCAAATGAAAAACAACATAAAGCACTTGAAAGAGTAAAAGTAGCTGACTTTACAAACTTGGTTTAGGTTGTGGGAAGCCCTCGTTTCTGGTCTTATGAATTACTACATGAATAAAATAGAGCACTCTCTAGAGACAATGACAATTTTAAAAAAATTGTTCCATGAGCAGTTCTGAATTCTCTAGTCTTTTCTGAGTTTTCTGATTCTAGATCTGAGAGATCACATTCCAAAGGATCCAGAAAGCACACTTGAAACTAGAGGGACCCTTGGATAGAGTTACTGTCTATGGATGATGACGTATGCCAGTCTCAGCTGATGTACTTTTCAGAATAGCAGGATTAGATATTTAACAAACATGAACCGACCAAAAGAGTTGGTTTACTGAAGAATTTTTTTTTTTCAGGCAAAACCTTATGTATGCTGGAAGAGGTGTTTGATAACGTAGGAAGGATTCAGATAGGTACTTGAACAGTTCACTGACTTTGTATCCGATTTAAAATAGAGCAGTAATTGTAGCAGACAGGTAGCACCTAAACACTCCTAAGGACGTCCACCGTAAAGAGTTCTTGCACCGTGAAGGGTTACTGAGGAAGAACTGCGTGCAAGTGCTGTTGCTTAAGTTTTATTTTTCTTGTTGAGGTATATCAGCTCTCACATCTTGGGAGGAGTGTAAACAGTCAATCTTTAAAAGTAGAAATGTTTCAAAATGCAGTGTTTAGCTTTTTACGTAGTACTTATGCATTTGATGACCTTTAGTGGTACAGGTAGTCTTGTTTTCTTTTATATATTTTTCTGTCTTCTTTTGTATTAAATTTATTTTTGAATTAGTATTTCCATTCTTACCTTTTTGTAAGTCTTTTTCAACTTCCTGATTTTCTCCATGGAAGACTTATTTAGTGTCTTGGATGTTGTATATTGATTGGCAGAACTGTAGTCCAAACATACTATAAAGAGATGCTGCAAAAGTTCTTTCACACAGCACAGAGAATGTGTTTCACTCCTGATCCACAGCCCCTTTACACTTTTTCAGTGCTGGAGCATGACTGAGCAAAAAGTTGTCAATTTTGGGCTGTGCACAAATGACAGCAGCGATATTAGGCTGTGCACAAATGACAGCAGCAACAGTGTGAACTGTTTTCCTGATTCGTAATACGGGTCAGCATTTGAACCCAACAGATGAAAGCAATCTGTATAACAAATAAGTAGCAAATAACCATTCTTTAGCAGCGTGGCTCTTCGTTAACTTTTGGGACAAGTGCCCATGTAGAACTGCAGCACGCAAAGATGGGAGCAAATCTGCTGAAGGAGAAAAAAGTGTTATCAGTGGCACATGGCAGCAGGTTTCTGCTGGAGTCTTTAAGACGGATAGTTGAACTTGTTTAGTGACAATGAGGAAGGCTTTTGTTTTGTTTTGTTTTCCAATACTTAGCTGCTGGCGTGCAATCCGAATACTGGAACGGTGGAGCTTTGGGGAGCGAGCCATCCATGGGTAGCATGATGCAACTTCAGCAGTCTTTCAGAGGGCCTGAATTTGCTCATAGCTCCATAGATGTTGAGGGACCATTTGCAAATATAAACAGGGGTAAGTAGTGGTGGTTTGTCCTGCTGGGAATGTAGGTGTCTTGTGTAATTTTTCTATCCATTCTTAAGTACTTCTGTTCTTTGTTAGCTCCTCTTCTGTCCATTCTTGGGTAATTTAACAAAAGAGTTATTTGGATTTCTTCATAGAAATAAAAGAAACTCTAGCTGTACATGCTAAGTTATGCGTATTTGGTGACTACAGTGTGTGTAGCAATGATTTTAGCAAACAACAATGAATGGCGCGAGTAAACCAAATACTGTTTTGTTTCATATGTTCTTTTTTCCATTTATATGCAAATTCTCTATTCCTGAGTATGAATGTTAGATTCGTATTAGAATAAAGTATATCCCTGTTTTTATCATTAGATTTGCATGCTGTCCGACTCTGCTTAGGGGCCCATTTACGGAAATCTGACTGCAAGACCATGATGTATGCAGTGTTAGGTGAATCAGTGTTAGGTATTTTCTTGTCAATAATTACTTTTGAACTTTGTTGCCCAAGTGGCCTCTGATAAATTGTCTTCTGGTCCTAGCTGTGGAACCCCTCCTTCACATAGTTGACTTCGCTGGCAGCTTCTGCCTTTTTTCTTTCAAATATATAAAATTAAAATAATTGAGTAAAAACGTTACTGCTTTTTAAATGAAACGTAGCATTCATAATATTAAGAGATGATGGCTTACCTGTTATGCGGTGTAATCACATGTGAAGATCTCGAGACTTTATTTTGTTCTTTCTCCACTGGCAGATGATTGGGATGCTGCTGTTGCCAGTTTATTACAGGTTACTCCTCTGTTTTCCCACTCCCTGTGGAGTAACACAGTGAGATGTTTTATTATTAGTACTGATGAGACTCAACCAGAAGTGGACATCCTTATTAGAGTGAGTGCCTCACAAACTTATGCTGTCTTATATACTCTTTTGTTTCCACTTCAATACTTACTGAGAAATTAGTACAATACTTGTTGAAAGCTTTAGTAGGTGTAGCCTGGTTTTAGTGAGGTCAGTGAAAGTATTGTCAAGAACTTCAAGGGAAGAAACTGCCTAGAGAAAAGAAACTGGAGTTTATCTAGTAGGTCCTTAGTGCTGTGCAGATTTAGTAATAAAGCACTGTTATTCAAATTTGCTTTCAGAACTACTCACCAAAACTTCAAAGAGTCTGTGAAACTATGGGATACTTCTTTCAAGTTGTTACTTTTTCAGGAGAAAATGAAAGACCTCTTAAGGATGTAAGAAAATGGGAAATTGAAAAAAGTTCATTAGTCATTTTGCTTCTGCACTTGACTTTGCCAAAGTAAGTATTTTCCAGACTGGTAAAGCAAATGGGAACTGGTTATTTATGCAGAGCGCATAGCTTATTAAAATGCATGTGATGCTTTGCTCAGTACGTTTTCTAAGCTGCTATCTTCTAAATGATACTCCTTCAAGCTTTAGGTTTGCTAGTGCGGACAGTTAAAAATATATCAGCTCTGCATTGTTTCCTTTTTTCTTGTAGCTACAGATTCTCTTTAGAATACAGCATGAAAGATGTCTTCATAATACAGAAATGTTTTGCTTCCCAAGAGCAGCTCTCTGTCATTCATATATCTGGAGCCTTAGGAATTCAGGATGGCTGGCATGGATGTCCTCATTGTTTTTCATTTGCTTATTTAGCCTTACACTTGTCTGTAGTATTTTGATTCTATTTGGTCACATCTTGTTTTCTGTCTTTGACAACTTCGTGGGCTGAGTTCATTGCTCTCCTGTGTGGTACCTTCTAAGGGCTGGCTTTTTACAGCTTAATTAACTGAAGTCATGATGTTCTATGACAAGTGATGATGCAATGTGTACTGTTTGTTCAGTGAGTAATTTCCTAACCTTCTAGAGGAAGAAACATGACTGACTAAATGAAAAACACCAAACTTATGTTAGGACTGTTTCTGTTACCCATTTGGGACTTTTGGGGCGGAGTTTGGTTTTATTGTTTGGGAGAGGACAGAGTGTCCTTTTGGTCAATAAGAGAAAGAAAGGTATTAAAGAAGATAATATTAGGGAAAACAGAGTAGTCGTTCCAAAACATATATATAAATGCAAAAATCTGAAAATGCTGTTATGTCTTAAGTTTCTTGTTAGGGATAGATTTTTGAACTCTCGAGATTTCAAATGCCGTTGTGTTATTAGAGCTCTTGTATTAAGTAGACCTCCTGTTGCTGTAAATAAAACATCTATCTGCAGAGAATTAAAGGTTTAAAGTTTAAGACACGTAGCTAAGATTTACAAGAGTGAAGTGCTTCAGAGAGCAGCCAAGTACAGCAGAAGTTGTTGATTAGTTTTCGTAGAGGAATCAGACTAGAGCTACCATACATTTATGTCCTTAGAGAATGTCAGCTGCTGAAGGTATACTGGCACTCTGAGGGAAAACTGTTGCCAAGTAGCTCGGTTTTCTGTATGTGGATCACAAGTGTTTGAAATACAGAAGAAAAACAACAAAAAAACCCCAAACAACAAAATAAACACAGAGGAGTGTTCCTGCCAACAGTGTTCACTTAGAGAGTTTCTCTTAGAAAAACCATGATGAAAATTGTTGTGCTCATATAAAGAATACAGCGTTTGGTTGTCAGCATCCCTGAGCTGTGTAATTCCTTCTGCGGAACAGCAGTAGATTACTGGGAATATTGTCCATGGATATCATTCACATACATAAGTACAAAGTGCTTTCACATTTGGAGGTGTGTAATTCTACTTTTCAGCTGCTATAAATTAAAAGACTATCCTACACCTGGCAAATACTGAAGGACCTTTCAGAAAAAGGTCAAGGAATAGAAAAGAGCCTTCAAATAAGTGATGGCAGAGTGTGTACATGAGGCTTATTAATCATGTGTGAATCCACGTTCTTTCCATGCAAGGCAGTTACCTTTCACTCTGCATGTTTTTTATGACAAGAAGATCAACTTTTAATTTACAAAGCAATAATCATAAAAATTAATGGTTTGTGTTTGGTCCAAGTAGCATAAATTCCTCTCTTAGCTTTTCCTTGCTTCAGAGTTTATCTTAAATTCTCTGCTGAAATATTTGCTTGCCCTTTGTTGTAAATAGATAAGGCTTTTCAATTAGATTTTGCAGTGAACCCCGCCTTCGGAGCTTTTGTTGATTGAACTGTTTGCTACAGTGGTGTAATATAGCACAAGAATGCTGTTTTCCAATCTAGTTGTTTGCTGGAGGACTGTGAAGAAGCCTTCTTGAGAAATCCAGAAGAAAAACCACAGCTAATTTACCACAGAAAGGAGGACGGCAGAGTCAGCTCAGTCTCAGTGCAACAGTTAATTGAGCAAATTACTTACATGAACAAAGCAAAGGTATGGCATTTTAAAGATTGTTGAATTTTTAAAAGACTTACTTTCGTGCTGTAACAACACTTTGAGTTCTAGTAGTCTCAAATTTAAGGATAAATTGCGTTGCACTCATTGCTCTGAGAGTTCATTATATGAGCAGGTTGATGGAGCTGAAATTTATGAACATTATGAAATTTTCATTAGCAGGGGGATAAAAAAAGCCACTGCATTTTTGCTGAATGAAAAATGATCCCTATGCAATAAGCGTAGAATTTCTCACCTGTGTGTAGCCATTTAAATCGCTGAGGTCCCTCTGTAGCCACTGAAGAACTAGAAGTGTACTTCCAGTGAGCTTTCTCGGTTGCTTTTTATTTCTCTTTATAGAGAGAACTGTTGAGAACAGCTGAAACTAGATACCCAAAATATAAAAGCTTGGACAAAGCAAATCCCACCTAAGGAATGCAACAGAATGGAATTTAAATGTGTGTTCCGGTGGTTTTTTTGTTGGAAGTCCTAAATACTGTGTCCAGTTGGGATCATGCTTTGCCATTTACTTTTTTAGGTGATTGATCATATTGGAGGTGTGGAGGAGGGAGCGTATGAAATATATAATTGTGTGGAAAAGATAATTAAACAGGTAAAGTACATGAGGCATTCCAGTTCCTTCTGTTCCTACTCTGATTTATGATCTTAAATGGTATCACTGTGCTTACTATGTGCTACTTGGATGTAATTTAAAGGATCTTTTTGTGGTTCCTCATTAATATCTGGCAAGCAATGAAATTTACAAGTGGAAAATGAAGCCCCAAATTGAGCAGTGCCTTCATGGACAGAAGCAAAAAAAAACTGGGGAAAGGGATCTCTTTGTGGCCTAAATTCTCTTTTAGTTTCTCTTTATCCATATCATAAGATAAGGAAGCATTGCATAGCCCATTCTGTCCTTTTCCTTCCTTGTGGTGAGTTACTTCCACTATGGGAAGACTAAAACCAATGTCTCAGGACAGCATAGAAGGACATGAGCAGATTGATGTCAGTAGAGCTGCACTCATATACAGTGGAATTGAAACCAAATGTGCCTGCACTGTTAAGAGTAATAGTTGCAGTTTTCTCCCATGTAATTTTCTTTTTACTTAGGATATATTGGGATATGAAATGACAGAACTAGAAGGCAAGGAGTTGGATAGTAAGGAAGAGTCCACGGCTCCTGAAGAAGAAGTTTTTGGTGATGTGTTGTGGGATGCACATGATGAACAAGAACAGATGGAAGCTTTTCAGCAGGCCTCTAATTCAACATGTGAGCTGGGGTTCGAGAAAGTAAGTACACTGGAAATGTATATAGATGGAGAGGAAGTCGTCACTCGCTTCCATCTCTTGTGAGGCAAGATATAGCTCTACAGAAGAGGCATCCTTGAGGCTGTTACTCCTTAGGCTATGTCTTTCATAGATGGCATATTTATTTTCTGGGAGAGATGCCAGTTTGTGTGTTGCTGAATGGTACCAATGAAGAAGCAATTGTTGTTCCTGCACTGGAGAAAAGCACTGTAGCCATGTTTGGGGGTAATTTATTCTTTCACTTCACTACTCATATATTGGCAGTGGTATGGAGGGTTGTACCATCTTTACTGCATTCTAGAGTGGAAAAAATACTTACGTGTATCTTAACCTCCACTTCTTTTTTGCAGACAAAATATTTCTCCCGAGTTGGGGAAGGGCAGTTTTTGGGTTTCGTTTTGACATCCTGAACTCTGCTACTACATTCTTGGGCATTTATGTGGTTAAAGAAAATTTCCTTTTGCATACTTAGTCCCTGAAAACACCATCAATGGCAGATGCCAGCTTTGAAGTTTTGTCCTGGCAACCACATGCAGTGCCCTGGAGTAGTTGGAGGCATGTTGGAGGAAGGAAGCCTGAACAAGCTTAATACCCAATTCCTTTACTATAGTAACATAATTCAGTTTATTAGCACTGAAAGTTCCATTTTAAATAGAGTTTGGAAAAAAAAATGTTTATTTTACATTTGCTTTAAAAATCATGTCCAGTGGAAGGACAAGGGATAACGGATGCAAACTGGAGCATAGGAGGTTCCACAGAAACATTATGAAAATCTTTTTCACAGTGAGGGTGACAGAGCACTGGAACAGGCTGTCCAGGGAGGGTGTGGAGTCTCCTTCTCTGGAGACATTCAAAACCTGCCTGAACGCGTTCCTGTGTCACCTACCCTAGGTGATCCTGCAGGTGGATTGGACTAGATGATCTCTCAAAGTCCCTTCCAACTCCTAACATTCTGTAATTCTGTGAAAAGACAATGAATTCCTTAATGGCTTAATTACAAAATTCATTTCCATTTGTGTTACACCCCATTTCAGTAGTATTCCTTACCTTAAAAAAATCTGTGCATGCATTCTGTGTCTAGGTGGTTTGCAATACCAAGCACTCTATTTCTCCCTTATACAGTGGAATATTCGTAATAGTTGTTTCTATCTTACAGTATTTTGAACGTCTAAATGACTTAGTAGCAGCACCAGCACCAATTCCCCCTCTGCTTGTATCAGGAGGACCGGGCTCTGGGAAGTCTCTCCTTCTGTCGAAATGGTAATCTAGACTATTTTTTTTGTGTGTATGTGTGAATGAAATTTAAGGAAAATAGTTTCCATTACATTTCACGCATCGTATCAGTTTAATCAGAGGTAAGATGGGAGCATTTGCAAAACACTGATGTTATTGAAGCATCCTGGAAGGATTTGTAATAATTGCGTAGCTAGTTGCATCTGGACTGTCTTTAACATCTTCCCTGACTCCAGCTGAGTCCCTTGGAGTCTTTTTAACTGAAATAAAGGAAAGATCAGACCCAGTAATTTGTCGCAGAAGTAGGCTATGACAAAATTTGCTGACATAAAAATATATTGACAACGTTGTTACTTTTAAAAAGCTTAGTGATGTGTGACTGCCCAGTGCCAGGAAGGGCATTTGTTCATGGCTGTCAGTACTGGGGAGAGCAAAAATGGAATGTGACATAAAAAGTTCAGTTACAGCTCACAAAATGTCTATCCTGTTTTATACAGAAAACATAAAACACCTCTAGCTCAAAAGCTCTGTCTCCTTTGGCAAAATTGATGGATTTTTACTTGAACTATACTTGAAAAAGTATAGTCTGTTAAGTGCTGCTTTTCTCTTTTCTTTTTTTTACTTCTGTCCTTAGGATCCAATTGCAGCAGAAGCATTCACCGAATACTCTAATTCTTTACCACTTTGTTGGGAGACCCATGTCTACTAGTTCGGAATCTGCATTGATAATTAAACGCCTTACTTTAAAGGTATGCTCTGTTGTTACATGCTTTTCATTGCATTGTTCTTTGGGAAGCGGCAGCGTGTGTGCGTATGTCAAAAGATAAAATTTTCTACGTAAGTTAAGAGTAACACAAATGTAAGGCCTTGCAGAATGGGGGGAATCTGTTCCTATACTCTGAAGGCAGATCAATTAAATAGCATTTCTGGGATATTTGTAATAGATTGGCATTAGCAGTTATGCTTGCAATAACGTATGTCAATGGCTTATAAAACCATATAAGCTGCTTCCAAAATTTCCTTCCATCTGGCAAATGAGAGAGGCAGGCAGTACGTCTTCTGCCTGTGTGTTTAGAAACCTGATGCTGTATTCACCAGTTGGCGCCGTGTCATTCCTTCACTAGTCTCTTTCCTGTGGTAATTTCTTTCTTAATTGTGTATTAGATAAGTGCAGAATAAGAGTAATATTTTTGTGCCAGTTTCTGACCTTGCATTTTCCTTCACAGGGTGGCACTAAGGACCTCACAGGACTAAAATCTGTAGAAAAACGAAATCCGTCATGGTCTCCTTGCGATTTTCTTAAATATTTTAGAAGTCTGTCTATTTAACCTGTGAAAGTTTTAAGCCCTTTAAGTCTCCAAATTCCTTGTCTTTTGCATAAAGTCAGATTATCTCTCTAGAATTTACACAGCAAGCTCAATAACTTTTCTTTATTCTGCATATGCCACCTGTCTTCATATACTAGAAGGGAAGACTTCTGTGTGAACTTGACTAGAAAGATTGCCCCAAAGTTGTGTATTTTTTTTATATTCTCTTGTGTCTTTAGGCCTTCTTTCAACTATCTTAGTTGATTTTTAAGGTAGAACTTGTTACATATATTTATAATTCTGCAGCTTATGCAGCACTCTTGGTTAGTGTCACCTCTAACTTTGGATCCAGCTAAACTTCTGGAAGAGTTTCCCCGCTGGCTTGAAAAACTTTCTGCACGTCATCAAGGCAGCATTATTATAATTATTGATTCTATTGACCAAATACAGGTATGCTTTCAAAATATTTGCCATTTGTCAGTCTAAAGGAAACCTTGATTATTGTAATAGGTTCACCTGTATCTGTGTAACAGAAATATTAATGTTTACTTTGCTCTGAAGAGCACATACAAAAAATGGTTTTGCAAAAAGTGTAGATGAGTTAAAATAGTCTTCCAGTTTTTATAGAAGAAATTTGTGTTGGATTGGTTGGGAGGTTTTTTCTACGTTTATCATAACACCTTAGTTTTTGAACAATCCAGTTACATTATTTATCCAGAGATTGAAGGCTGTCAGATTAATGACTTGGCATGTAAATAGCCAAGGGAAACATTTCAGTAATAATATTCTATCAGCTTTGTTTCACGTACAGTCATGCTGATACATGCCAGTGGATCATTCAGTATTGTTTCAAGAGCTAGATCAGGAAAAATTTTTAAGGGCACTGGAGAATTTCGGGCTCCTTTCACTGATCTGTGCAGTTAATGAAATGTATTGACTTCTGGCATTGTTTTGAACAACCTTTTTGTTAAGTAACGGAAGTTTGTTTTTAAGCAAGCTGAGAAGCATATGAAGTGGCTGATAGATCCGCTGCCCGTGAATGTCAGAGTGATCGTATCAGTGAATGTAGAAACTTGTCCACAGGCTTGGAGGTATGTCAGATTTCTGAGCTGTTTCCAAGTAGCCCAGGTTAGAATTATTGTTTTAAATTAGTTACTTGTTGAAGAGAAAACAGCCAGATTTCTCAAGATCTGGAGATTTAATGGGATAAGGTTTTGTAACCATCAGGGACACCAAAAGCATCTCTGTTGTAACTGCAATAAGGACAGTTTTTAGCTGTCAGGAAAACAGATTTTTGTTTTACTGTGGTGGGTCTGTCCACATAAGTGTATGAAAGAGGACATTACGTGCAGGCAGATGCACATCAGGAACCGCAATGCCATGATGTAAACCCAGGATAAGGCTAAAAGTGGAAATTTTACTTGTGATAACTGGAATTTCTTAGTAGCAGGGAATAGTTTGAATTACTGCTTTGATATAAATCTTCAAAACGTTCTGGAACTTTGATGCCTTTTTTACTTTCATGTGCTATTTAATAAGGTCTGAATATGACTTTGTTCTTTCTTACCAAAGGTTGTGGCCCACTCTTCATCTTGATCCGCTGAATTCCAAAGATGTTAAATCTCTCATTAGTGCAGAATGCAACTCTGCAAATGTTAAATTGACTAAAGAGCAGGTATGTCTGTTGCAGTTCTTCTGAAATACCTGACTCTAGTAAAACTTTTAATGAATACCTGAAAAGGTGAATAAGCTCAGCTGCCAAAAGAAAGTATTATATTTAGCTAACTAAATACTACTGCTCAAGAGAGCATGCAGTTTGAGTATTTTTACCCCGTGACTCATAGGACTGAAACACACATGGAACAACATAAATTACTGACACAAGAACAGTGCAGTAACATATATTACTGTAAACGTGTTCCTTTATTGTAGAGTAACAGAAGATTTAGTGTTGTGTAATATTGTAACAATGATTGGCAGAGTGAGGAAAAACGTATTTTGCCTCTTTGCCTTGGAGACCGATTCTGTAGCTTAATCCTCATCTTGAGAGATACAGTGGTTAGATCCTAACTCTTCATTTTAAATTCGAAATGAAACTTTTACTCATATGCTATAACTGTAAAAACATGCCATGTTTTGTGCACCAGCTATCATGTCATAGTCTTCAGATGTTACAGACAGAAGCATATCTAGAACTTTGATTTTCTTGTAAAAAAATGAACATTTTATTGGTATGGTTAATTTCATCTTGGCTCACAGATTTTGTTTAAAATGTTGTAGGAAAAGAAGCTTGAGAGGCACTGTCGATCCGCCGCAACTTGCAATGCTTTGTATGTCACTCTCTTGAGCAAAATCATTGCTCAGTAAGTTGAGATGATCTTGAAATTATTATGCTCTTCACTAGATTAGAAGACTTCAGAGAGGTTTCTTAGCATTTTGAAATACATTCGTCTAACATACAGTGGATCTTGTCAAGAAAAAACAGTGGAGCATTATACAAAGTTTTCCCCCTTCACTGACTGAATGCATTGGGGAAGAAAAGTCGCAGAATATACAACTGCTATTTTGATACTGAGTGAATCCAAATATCTTCTGTTTTGGGGGGGCTTTCTGTTATTTTTCTGTTATTCTACTTTATGGATATGTCAGTTTCTTCAGTGCTTTTTAAAGATATTTGGATAATGTTAGTAATTGTTCCATTAAACAATTTAATTCAGGTCTATTGTATTTACTGATGCACCAGATAGTTTGCCTCATAGATTTTTAAGGCTAAAAGAAAGTTCAGCAACTGTTTAGCTTTACATCTTGCATATGATACTTTGCCCTATAATTCCTCCTGTGGAGAAAATCAGTCTTTTCTCTTGTGCAAGCAAATACTTAATAAGTACATTGGCTTATTATTAACCTAGACTTCATCCGATTGAGAAAGATGCATTTTTAGTTTAGAGACTCCCAAAAAATGATACACAGATTGATAATATACTCTGTGTGACTGATTTTCTTTGGGTTTTGTTTCTGTGTCCTAGAGTGCTTAATTGCTCCTGAAAACATGCTTTGTAAATGCATGACATAAAAAAGCAGCATTTGGTTTTATCTTTATCCAGCATGATGTTCTTACTTTGTACTCCCACTGGAGGAAGGAACACTGCATCATTCTGTTTGCTTGTGCTTTTTGCGTTTTTTTTTTTAATGAAAATGTTGCAGTCCTTTAGAAAAATTGGACAATATGGCAGAAGGTAGCTTCATGCATTCACCTCTTCTGTGTTTAAATCTTACCAGGCACCATGTACCTTCTAAACCCAGTAGGAATTCAGAGCACTTTGGAGATAGAGCTTTTCAGTAGCTTCAATCTGTCGAATTTAAGCAGCCAAATTTAATATGCCAAACCATGCCCTTTTTGTCTTTCTGCTTAGTGTTGGAAGTACAGGAAATATTGACGAAACTCTTGAACAATGTTTCCAGTGTCAAGACACAGTGTCACTGTACAGGCTTGTTCTAAGATCAATTCAAGAATCGTTGCAGAGTGATAAAGAGAAAGGTCTTTTGAGAGAGGTAAGCAGAGAATGCATCACTATTTCTGCAGGTAATGTGTATTCTTTCCTGCAAAGATCTTCTTTAAGTTAAAATTAAATATAAATTTATGTTGGTTCATATGTATGATTCAGAGATTACTGTAGTATTAGTATAGAAGGGAGAGTTTTATTAATCTCATTATATCGGTTGTGTAACTAAAAACATGTGACTGCTCTGTGTTAAATTTCAACTAAGTCATTGTCTCACCAAACAAAATGTAACTTTTCCACTATGATGTGATATAGAATAGGCACCTCCTTGCTGATGACTACCTTGATCCACTGATTAACTACATCAAGCATAGTAGATGTAATCAAAGCACGGTATCTTGTGAATACAGGGCACCAATAACTATATTTCTGATTCATCTTCCTAGCTTTGCAGAATTTCCCTGTTGTGTGGAACATTTCTTTTGATTAGGATGTGATACTGAATAATTGCCTGGAGTTCTTTGGTGCTGGCAGCGTAAGACCTCCAATGTGTTTTACTTAGGCGGAAGTTCCTTGTGGTAATGGATTTATTTCCCCCCAGTATTTTAAAGGAAAGTCTAAGGAGCCATTTGTTTCTTCTGGAGTGTCCCTTTCAATGCTTTGTCTGTGAGAATATTCCTCCCTTAGCACTGAGGACTGTTTGAGGACAGAAGAGGGAAAGGGCTTGTGTAGGCCTTGGTGTATAGAGTTACACACAGTGATACACAGTATTTTTCTTGGAATTTCACTGTAACTAAGCTCTGGAGCAAATACTGTTAACTGTGTAAAGTAATTTTTCTGCTTTGTTTAGATACTGTGTGTCATCAGCGTTAGCCACAATGGTGTGAGTGAGTCTGAGCTGATGGAACTTTATCCCCAACTGTCTTCTGCAGTGTTAGCCTCACTTGTTCACAGCCTGCACAAAATGTGTTTGCTGACGTATGGCTGTGGTCTGCTGAAGTTCCAGCACCTCCAGGTAAATTTTGTAATTCTAAACACATGCAAGTGAAACTCCACCCCCTAAGTTCTTGCTGGTTTTTAGAGAAATTCTGTTGTTAACTACGTAGGCTGTTACACGTCTGTATTTGCTCAAATTTTTTCCTTAATGTCTAGTTTAATGTTAGAATCACCTTGAAAACTACTCAAGCTGTGATATTGGCATTGGTCAATACTGTTCAGCGATTGAAAACCTGGAATTTCAAACCTTCAGAAATTTCTATGTTAGTTGTTAGCTCTATGTGTCCTAGAAAGCACTGGTTCCACAAAAAACAAGCAGAACTGAAGGTATGTTTTCTACATAACCAGAGTTTTGTCTAATGCGGGACTGTCTGTAGTGCCATTGTCATAGAAAGATTTTGATTTCTACAACATGAGACATATTGTAAAGAAATCTTGCACAGCTCCTGTGTGTGATCAGCACTTAAGAAACAAATTAAATTCATTGGTTTCCTCTTGATTACACTCTCTTTCAGGCTTGGGAGTTGGTAAGACTAGAGTATATGGAAGAAGGTGAAAATACTATTTCTGCCTACAGAAAAAAACTGGTGGAATATTTCACTGTGCAGCTAAGGTAGGTCAAAACTCCTTGAAATGTGCTTTATGCAGGCTTTATGCCACATGGATATTTTTGTTTTCTTCATATAGCTTCTTCAACCCAGTTTAGTAAACTGTTAGGGCAAAATTACGCCGTGAAAAATTAGTAGTCAGTTTATCAGTTTGTTATTGATGTGTTGCTTTTTCATCTTTGAAAAGAACGAGGGCTATCAAGGGGTATGATCATATAATAAAGTTATGTGAAATGATAGGGCATGAATTTATACTGCACCAGTGATTTTGTGGAAGGTGACCCCATGTGGATTTTTAGCTTCCAGTAAATGGAATTTTGAGGATTTTTGAGGTTGCTCAGAACTTGAAGTAGCAGCAGAGGACCACTTGCATTCAGCAGACGATTAGCACACATGCGAGGGGAGGTCCGACAGAACAGCCAAGCAGCTGCAAGTTCATATCCAGCTTGAAAACTGACTTACGTGTGTCCCAGCTGTGGGGTGCTGCTTAGTGCTTCTCAGAGCAGCCACTGTTGGCTAGCAAAAAACTAAGAGGGCCACGGCGTGCCAGACAGGAGGCACAAAGGGACTGTGAGCTGGAGAGCTGCAGTCCTGCTAGCAGCCATAGAGGAGCAGGCATCTCAGAGTTTTATTTGCTTTTATTTTATTTGCTTTTCTTTCAATAGCCAAGACCGAGTGACTTGGAGAAGTGCAGATGAACTTCCCTGGCTCTTCCAGCAGCAGAGTGATAAGCAAAAGCTACACAAGTGTCTTTTGAACCTCTTCGTATCCCAAAACCTTTACAAAAGGTACAAAGGTAGCCACTGCTTTGGCAGTTATAAACATTTCAAAGTCATTTTTTGTTGATATAAATCAGAAAATGACAGATACAGATTAAAGAAGCTTAAATAGTGGAGGCTGAAGTGCTAAATATTGTTGACATATAAATCACCTGGGTTTTGTATTGTTACACCTTGGAGGTTGGTAAAGGGAAAAACATAGGTGTTGAGCAGCATTAGTCTCTGTTGGCTTCTCTCTGTCGACACTAGCATAAAGACAGAAATCACCCATATGACCCTTCTCTTCTAAGCTAGCATCAGTCTGAATAGAGGGGTATCAGAGATAAGATAAGCTTCTTGTTTCCTTGTTAAAACAGGGGACATTTTGCAGAATTGCTGAGTTACTGGCAGCTGGTTGGGAAAGATAAGAGCTCTATGGCAGCTGAGTATTTTGACTCTCTGAAAGAATATGAAAAAAGCTGTGAGGGAGAGGAAAGTATGAACTGCCTGGCTGATCTTTATGAGACCCTGGGACGGTTTCTTAAGGACCTAGGTCTTCTAAGTCAGGTAAGTCCATTTAGAGATTATTGTAACAGCAAGGAGTCAAATGAAGCAGGGCTCAGTGTGTGCTTTCTGTTACAGTTGTTAAGTTATTGTAGCACACAGGATGCTGCCAGCTGTCATCTTATTCTGAACTCTGATGTTACAGGCTGTAGCTCCTCTGCAGCGGTCTCTGGAGATTCGAGAGACTGCGCTAGATCCCGACCACCCAAGGGTGGCACAGTCACTCCACCAGCTAGCAGGAGTTTATGTTCAGTGGAAGAAGTTTGGAAATGCTGAACAGTTGTATAAACAGGCACTGGAAATCTCGGAAAATGCTTACGGAGCTGAACATCCTCGGGTAGCCCGTGAACTTGATGCACTTGCAACCTTGTACCAAAAGCAGAACAAGTAAGCTTAACTACACTGGTATTTTTCTATCATGTGGAGGTATTGCCATAAGGATGGAAGAATAATTTTTACTGCCTTAAGAGTGATAAATCAGTCTTTCAAAGAGTACTGCTTCAAGGATAGGAAGAGCAAGGAAGGAATTTTCCAGCTGGTTTGTAGAAAAAATAATGAGATAGTGTGCACCTGAAGATAGCATGTAAGCTGTTATTTAGAAAGTTTTAATGAGCTGTTCATCCTTGGATGTGTGTGGAACCAGATCTAAGCAGGGCTTTTCTAGTCAAAACCCTTGTTATGGAGATTAAAGGGTACCAAAGCATCAAAAATTATTTATGAAAGGTTGAAAGTGAACCAAAATTAAATATGGCAGTGAGAGATTGTGACCACCAACTCAATTCAGAGTGCCAAAAACTTGCCCCACACACTGCAGGGAGCATGTGTGTTAATTTACATGAGAGGCAAAGAAAGTAACTTTAATGCACTGATCCAATGATGAATGTAACCGTTATCACTAACCAGTAACTGTAGAATTAGTGGCAAATTAGGCATGTTTATACTAATAAGTTACAAAATAAATATGTTGCAGTTTTTCGATGCAGTGTGCTAATTTCATCTAACATCCAAACTTGGCCAACTTTGCTAAAAAAACCAATGTAGGCTTTCTAAACTATCATTTGGTTTAAAGAGTTCTTTCTGTGATAGTTGCTGCTTTTGGCAACCGAGGTGGTATAAATATAGCAGCAAAGTTGCCTTCCTGAAGCCAGAATGTTTCTTTTGGTTCTTTTTTGAAGTTTCCTAACTTCTGTTACAAACATGAGCATCCTCTTCCATGTTCTTGAGGCAGGCCACCAACTTTTGTGCTTAGTTTTCAAAAATACTGTAACAGTTGGAAATAAAGGAGGACCATTGTCTGGTCCTAAGCATTTTGGATATTCTTATCTTTGACTAAACATGTGAATTCAACTTTTCTCGGATTTGTATGTTCAACTAACTTAGAAGCTTTCCAGAATACTCAGTGATACTACATTTGTTCTCAGATATGAACAAGCTGAGCAACTGAGGAAAAAGTCCTTCAAAATACGCCAGAAAGCAGCAAGGCGGAAAGGCAGTCTGGTAAGGAAACATTTGATACTTCGTAAAAGTCCGGAGCGTGTTATGGCTTAGCTGATCTGATGCTCAGATGCTTAAGGCCTTAAGTAGTGCAGCAGGCTGGCAGCAGCTTTGGTTACTGCCCTTTCAACTCTGTTGGAAGTGCAGATGAATCAGCACAAGTGGTATAGAATTGGGAGAAGTAGAAAAGAAAGAAGTGGATATATACATTTCAGGGGTGCAGAATTACTGCTGATCCAAGTGGCTGGCAGAACAGCAGTGGAAAAAGAAGTTCTCTGGAATAACTGAGGCATTTATACTACAGATACTATTGAATATAGTGCTTACTGCAGTGGATGATCCCAGGAGTGATATTAGGTGC
>NW_009721532.1:0-8192 GCF_000703405.1 Apaloderma vittatum | reverse complement strand
CCCTATTTTTTTCTTTCTATATTTTTCAGCTACAGAGTCCGTCTTGTCTTTCGTGAGCTAAGGGTTTGTTATGTGATGCCTGTGCTATAAGAGCACAGTAACACCTGAGCTCTAGTTGTAGCTTAAGTGAGAGTAATGAAAAGCCATAAAGATGCTGCTATTTCCAAAGTGCTTAAATATAGAGTTTGTATCATAAAGATTTTGTCCATTTTTATTAAGACTATGTAGATCAAGAAAGGCTGCATTTTTTTATTTGTAGTTCATTTTCCATGTAAACATTAGCTCGTCAGCCCATTTTACAAAGATCCATGTGAAGTCATGAGTAATACTTGGTATGTCTTTGTATATGGCATTTAGGATAGGAGATTAACTTGATTTTAAGTTTGGAGCTTAAAAACTGAGGAGTTTGATCTGAACTGGTTATTTGGAGTTTAAGCAAATCAGCATGTGTGATAGAGGGAAAACAGGCCTTTGCAGTGGCACGGTAATGTAAATTCCCTGGAAGCATGTTTGGTGAAGTTCACTGTTAGATTGTGAATAAGCAGAATGCCCATGTGCCATTTAGCTTGACAACAGAACTTACAACAGTAAAAAAAAAAAAGAGACAAAAAAAACCCCACAGCATCAGGGTTATTGTGGTCCTTTGGCACCAAACTGAGTTTTCTGATTTTCTGTCTTCCATTGTACAGTTTAAAAGTGATGGCAATTAGCTTATATTATCTTGTGCTTTTCTGTAGTGTGGCTTTGCTCTCTTACGTCAAAGAGCCCTGCAGCTGGAAGAGCTCACGTTAGGCAAGGATACACCAGATAATGCTCGAACCCTCAATGAGCTGGGAGTACTCTATTACCTGCAGAATAATCTTGAGTAAGTTATATAAAAATGTAAATTGTGACACATCTGCTGAGTGTTTTCATAGATCTAAATGGAAGCAAAGAATTGAGAACTTGCATTAGATGTAGACACATGATCAAATACACATTATAGTGCTGTCCTTGATTCATTCTACTGGATTTTTTTGTGCTGTGAAATTCACTTGTATTTTCTAGAGTTGATGCCATCAGCATGTAAATATTTAACAAGTCGGTGCATTTCCTGCCTTTAGAATTGATGTTCCACAATTAAATTTAACCTAGCCTTTGTTGCAAATAGCAATTCTCTTGAAATTTATGCCCCCTTTACTCAATCTTCACTGTTTTGTGACCATCCTTTGTAGTGTCCATTCTTGAACAGCAGGTTTGTTGTTTTTCTGTGCAAAACACTCAAAATGCCAGCATTACAAGAAGTTGCGAGTTAAATATTCACTGTGCTTGGAATCCTCAGGCTCTTACCCTGCTGGCCTTTTTAAGGGCAAAAGAGGACACAGGAGCACAAAGGTGTTCTAAAAGCAGACAGAGCTAAGCAGGAGTGTTGAAGAATGAGAATAAAAGGTGCAGAGCAGTTCTGACTGCGTGGTTAGCCACTCTTCACGTCAACTTCTTCACTCCATAGGGCAGTCTAAAACTACATATTGTAAGGAAATTGTAAAGTTACCTTAAATCCCACTGCTGAACTGAATCTTTGCAGAGAAGAAAGAAAGTGCACAGCAAAAAAGCACAGAGTAAATTCCGGAAGTATTTTATGTCACCAGGAGTTGTTGGGTAACTACAGAAGTGTATCGTAATCTAGGCTCTTACGCAAAGAATGTCTGTGAGGTGCAGGACCTTTACAGTGAAGGAATTGATTTTTTTATCAGTTGTTAGAAATGTAGGATTTTTCATCAGTTTACCTTCATGACATCACACCAAAGGGACCGATTGTAGAGGAGCAATATCTATCTAATCTCATACAAGATCATTTTATGTTCCACATTATTCATGTGTAGTTCCTGTCCAACACAACCTCCTTCTAGAGTAACCCTATCTGCACTGTTTCATAGGTGAGCTAAAGTATCAACTTTGTTCTAGTAAAGGTTTAAGTCATTTGTTTTAATGGATGTTGTGTCTCTGTTCTGAAATGGCAAGAGCAAGATTGACTTTATTCTTACTGCATCAAATGATCGAACAATTCAATGGCAGAAGGGTATGTCACTTCTAGTTGTTACATGTCCCCATTCGGCCCCCATGTGTTGCCTGATCTAGTTGAGAGGCGTCCCTGCCCATGACAGGGAGGTTGGATTAAATGATCTCTAAGGTCCCTTCCGGCCTAGGCCATTCTATGATTCTGTGTTATATCACTCATCACACTTTAGCCTTTAAACAGAGTGAACACCTTTTGACATTTGTCCAAGAGCTCTGGAATTGAACCTACAGCTCTGTGTGTGGGTTTTGTTTTGTTCTCTAATGTGAAATGGATTTTTCCAGTTTACTATGCTGACCTCTTGGGAATAGCATCACACATAGTTTGTGTGTATGTCAGGATGACAAACTGCCTAGTTATAATGGATGCTGCCAGTGTAGTGTGGGGATCACCTGTTATTTGTGGTAGAGAACTGTTGTAAATCTGTGATGGAACAGCAGTATGCTACTCTAGTGAAAGAAGGTAGGCCCTTTTGATAGGGAAGTACTTGAATGGTGGCATTTTGCAGAATTTTTCTCTACTTTGTCACTTTTAGACACACTCCTATGAGAATCTGGCTCCTGACATATAAAACTCATTCTAGACTCACCCCATTTAGTCTGGAAGCTGTCTGCGGAACCCTGTAATGTATTTTATATGAAAGTCCATTACCAGATGTCAGTATCTGCGCAGTTCCCAAGGCTGGATTCGTTCTGTTTCAAACATGTGCTTTGGCCTGGAAGGATGTTACTAGCTTTAAAATAATGTTGAATGAATGTCTTCCGTAGGACAGCAGAGCTTTTCCTTAAGCGTTCCTTGGAAATGAGAGAGAGAGTCCTGGGACCCAACCATCCCGACTGCGCCCAGTCTTTGAACAACCTGGCAGCCTTGTACAACGAGAAGAAGCACTACGACAAGGCTGAGGAGCTCTATGAAAAAGCTTTAGACATCAGGAGGAGAGCACTGGCTCCAGACCACCCCTCCTTGGCTTACACGGTGAAACACCTGGCAGTGCTCTACAAAAGGATGGTAAGCACAAGCCCGTGGCGTTTTCTCATGACCTGAATTAACTGCAACGCTTTGCGTTGTTACAGTCCTCGATCCAAAAGGCCTGGGTCATGGGAATTTTGTCAGCTGTTGGCACTTGTCGGTGTCAGAGTGATGCGAGGTTTCCTGCTGTTTCACCAAGATCAAATACAGAAGATGACGAGGACATTTTTTTCTTTTGTATTTGCACATTTACCATCCTTCAAAGAGAAAAGAGTCCTTGAAGACAATCGCTTGGATCAAATGCTTCTGTGGTTTTGCTCAGTGATTGTTATCTGATGTTATATGCATGAAATTGTTCTGGGTCATGTATTCTGTGCTTATTCTGTGCTTTGCTAGTTTGAAGGATTACCAATTAAAATTTATGGTGAACTAGTGATGCACGGAAGAGTGGAGGAAGAGAAGGGATAGGAATTGGATGTAGAAAACAACAGTTAGTTATAAATACTTATTCCAGATGAATTACTGATCATCTTCAAACTGTAGCATGGTGATGCTTTGAAAAAAAACAAAGGAGAAAATTTTGATTTGAATTTTGCAATTACAGTGAGCCGTTATACAATGGCCGTTTGCAGTATTTTAATTTTTAATTGCTATTAAATATGATAATTCACATTCTAGTACAGAAACCTAAGCATACTTCTGAAGTATACCCAGTTCATGTCTGAGTAGATTCAAATTTGGAGGAAAACATTTGCTGGCAAAATACAGTAAAACTGAAAGAAAGAAATAGACGTAACTGAGAAACACATCAACTGGGAGTTGAGTATGTTCAGTATTTTGGAAAATGAGTTCCTAATAAATTTGATGCTAAACGAACTGCGCAGAATCTAACTATGAATTAACCAAGTTGAACCTTTATTCTGGAAACAGTTACATCTTCAAGGCTTTTTCTTTAAAAGAGATTTTACTGTTATAATTTTGACATATGACCACTGAATTGCTTTTTCCCTGTTACTTCTAGGGGAAACTTGACAAGGCTGTTCCCCTGTACGAACTAGCAGTTGAAATTCGACAGAAGTCATTTGGCCCAAAACACCCTAGCGTAGCAACTGCTTTGGTAAATCTAGCTGTCCTTTATTGTCAGATGGTAAGTTTTTCAAGTCTTACATGTTAATTAAGATTTCCTGTCTTAGCGGCAGAGTTAATGATTTGTACCTAAATGATACCAAAGAAACTTAGTCACGTTTAAAAGGGAAATTCCTTATAAGACTTGCAAATTTGTCTAGAAAGAATATTTGGCAAGGAGAACATATGCAGAGAACAGGCAATTGCCATGTCTGGCATTTCACAGGACGCTGGGGCTGACACTCTTTGGATTGTCAATAATGCTCATGTGCTTTGTAAGACAAGAGCTCGAGTTTAGCATTTTCAGCGATAACAGTGTTTATCCCAGTATGGTGGGACACAGCTCCACCACCGAGTTGGAGGGAAACATAATCCTTTGAAATGTAGGAAGAGTGCTTGATGAATTGCAACTCTGTCTTCTCTATCTGTGGAAGCTGTAGACTTTCTAAGTCTACACCTAATAGGAGATTCAAAGGAGATGCAGTCAGCTTACTGAATTCCTTACTTGGCATCGATAGGAGTGAGCTATAGATTGTTTTCTTCTTTTCTGTATTTCTGCAATCTGCATATCTGATTTCAAACCAGGATTAAAGCTGCCTCAGGTAAAATTAAAGAGCATTTGATAACTCAAAACTTTCAGGACTGAGATTTTCAAAACTGCCTAGGACGTCTTGACCCTGATTATAATAATAATAAGCACAAGCCAATTGCTTTGACAATCTCAGTTATCATCCTAATCTCTTGATAGTATTGAGAACTCAAAAAAACCTTTTTGGTATATACATATGCATGATTTTGTATCTAGGATGTATTGATACTATGTTGGAAAAAAAAAGGATTAGCAAATATAATGCATGTCTGTAACAAACTACTCTCTGCTACCCGAAGAAAAAGCAGGTTGAAGCTTTACCTCTCTATGAACGTGCATTAAAGATTTATGAAGACAGCTTTGGTCACATGCATCCTCGTGTGGGCGAAACTCTGAAAAACTTGGCTGTGCTAAGGTAAGGTTATATGCTTTAGCCCAATAAAAGCCAATCACTACAAAAATTACTGGATGAAACAAAACATATATCCTTACTTACTAGGAAAGTAACAAGTCTTAAGTGCACTTTGTTGATAACATAGTGTGCATTTCAGTTTAAATAGAACTGTTTTGTTTGTTTCAACTTTGTTTTACTCTTCTCCAAAGCTACGAAGGGGGAGACTTTGAGAAGGCAGCTGCACTTTACAAGAGAGCTATGGAAATAAAAGAAGCAGAGACTGTGTTGATAGGTGGAAAAGCAACTTCGCGACACTCCTCGAGTGGAGATACGTTCAGCATAAAAAGCGCTCTGTCACCACACATTTTCCTGGAACATGGACAAAGGTGATGTAAACCTCCACATAGAAAAGGCAGTCTCTGTTGCTATTTTAAAGCAGACTATGACAAATCCATTTTTTCTAGGATAGGGACCGACACCTGTCTTCATGAATGACAGGGAAACAAAAGTTTAAGCTTGAAATCCTTCCATGTTAACTTTGCAGACTGTGTGGTACGAATTGAGCTGCTTCCACTGTGTGTAGATACACATACCTAGTTACTAGCTAATGCCAAAAACGTGGATTTGATACCTCTTAGCCTGAGTGCCAGGACTATAATGAATCAGGTTGAACCAACTGTATATACTCCATGGGCTGGTTCTTATTTCTATGTTGTAAGAGCCGGGCTTGTAGGATTTGTGTGTTCTTGCTTCATAAGCCCTTTTTAGAAGACTATAAAGTTGTTTCTAAAGAGTCATTTTGAAAAAGTCAAAATACTGTCCTACCCAAAGTTTTACCTGCAAGGCAATTTCAGCTTTAAGCAAACATCCATTCAAGGGACTTGTGCAAAAAGGATTTGTTTCCTTAGGAAGCTGATATATGTAAATATATCCTCATCTCCAGTCAAATCTGTTGTCAGATCCAATTGTGTTCAGTAAAAATACTTCAGTGAAGAATTGGAATGATTATAACCCGATTCCCTGGTGTCAACCCTTTAGTGATACTTTCACTATTTAGTACCATCAGATTCCTTAGTGAAGGGTCTTGCAGCTCTAATCATAGTATCTGTTTACATTTGTGTAATTGTAATTACAGCTCATGGAGATAAAAAAAGTAATTTGTGTATCTGCTGTATGCCAAATAATCCTTCTGTGTATGAGAATTGCACCTCAAAACAGTGTCACCAGTATCAGTGGAGATTTAATCATACAGTCAGAATATCAACATCTCAGTAACATTCATGATACATTGTAAAAACAACCTCCTTTTATAAGATTGCCAAATAAACAAAGCTGGACTAAACCATTGCAGTATGATTTAATTTGTTAGTTCAGAACAAAAGAAGTGATAAATTTTCATTATGTTTTATAGTTAAGAGTAGATTATACTTGTAAATGTCTATTTAATAAAAAAAAATCTTTAAAGCTGCTTTTTTTGGATGCTGTTTATTTTTAAATAATTTTAACCATTGGTACCTACCATCATCTTGATGTAGTTTCTAATTATTTCAAATTCTTCTCGTTGAAGGTCTGAAAGTAGCAGGAGAACCATTTTGCATACTCCAAGAGGGCATGCAAAAGTGTATTAATTTGCTCATAATTTGTACGTGAAGTAAAATAGGAAACAGTTGCCTGTTGTAAAGCTGTCACTCATGTGATAGCAGTCACATCAGCCAAATAGGTATGAGGCAAGATCAGCTGACCTGGTGTAGAAATGAGTCAACCTCATTTCAAGCCTCAGGGTCTCCAGCGCCAGGTGTGTGCCTCACTTTTAGTGTTCCCAATAGAAAGGTAAAGTCAAAAGCAAATGGAATTAACACTTAAATGGATGTGTGGATCAAGCTGACACAGACTTAGTGACACAGACTCACAATTGTACTGTGAAGGGTGAAATTCACATTCTTTTAAGGCAAATCTAAATAATGAACAAGCTCTGAATCAAACATTCACAGTAGTTAAAATATTTGAAATTGATACTTACAGTTCTGCAGGGTACTGGCACTATGGGATGTGTACATTTACACGTGAGTGTACGTGATAATTTAAAAGGTAATAGGGCTGTACTAATGTTATTAACAAGACAAATACAACAGCTGGCTACTCCACTGAATGTATTTGCAACACTAAACAAAGTTTAGAGCAGTTTTAGAAGCTTTCTTATGCAAACTCAGATTAAGTACATTCCTTCACACAGCCAGTGTGATGGGGATGGATCAGAATTATAGCTAAACCTCTCATCACCAACCAAAACAGAATATTTAGATCTTTCAAAGAGATAAACAAAAATCTCTTGTTGCTGGTAGTTCTTACAGATAGTCTTGAAAATCACCTGCAGCTGAACTAGTGCTATGCTAGTACAATTAGTCTGCTAGTATAATTATGTGCTAACAAAAGACTCTGCCTTGCTACAGCACAGTCAAAAGCATGATCACATACAAACATAGAGGCAGGTGTTTGAGAACAAACAGTATTCAAACCAGTAAAGTTTAAAAAAGTTTCCCTCCTGGAGATATTTGAGGCAGATGAAAAGGCTGAAAGGTTCTGTTTACTCAGAAAGAGTAGTCACAGCACAATCTGTGCCAAGAACTTGCAGGGACCAGTAACCACATCAAAATTTTCAGAGGCACGACTGTCTTAAAGATGTGAAAAGACAAGAGAATGTAAACAAAGTCAGTGTTTCTTTCCTGTGCCTGTAACAGCTCCAGTTCGGCAGAAATGGAAAGATAAGCTTCAGTTGAGGGGGGCAGGGAAAGTCTGGTCTTCTCAAAATCCATTGTCAATCAAAACTCCCAAAAGTTTTACTTAATAGTTGGTTTGCTACATGTTTCTCATTTTGGCCATGAGTTCTTCTAGGCTTTCTTCAGACTCCGCCACCGTTTCCTCAGTTGTCAAATTCTCTTCCTAGTAGGAACAGGAAGAAAAAGTTGGCAACAAAAATAGCAAACCAAAAACCCCACACAACTACCACAGCATTGTCCTAGAACCAAGTACTCAACTGCAAGATTATAAGCTTAAACTGT
>NW_009721531.1:12230-53373 GCF_000703405.1 Apaloderma vittatum | reverse complement strand
GGGGGCGAGCCCCGAAACACGGCACAGAGCGAGCAGCTCCTGGGAAAACGGTCTTACCAATTCCTAACGTGAGTTGCGCTTTCCATCTGTCGGATTCCCAACCCGATCCTGGGGGGGCAGGTTTGGCTCTTGGGGAAGGTTTCCCCTTAGAGCCATTGAGTTAAGAACGGGCAGTTGTGATAGCGCAGATATCCTTTAGATCCTTCACTTAGTCCAGCTGTGCTGCTCGAAAAAACTGTGGGTTTTTTTTCTTGTCAGGTAGCTTGGTTTAGGATTCCCAGATTTCATACTTTGCAGTCAGGTCAGAAGTTGTTGGGAGAGGTTCAGTCTGACCTTCGCTCAATAGTAGAGCCAGAGCTGTAGTTAATTCTCCGCGAGTCACAGATAGGGGAGAAAAAAATCAGGTCTCATACATTTATCTGAGGACTTCATAACTTTGTTTATGAACTTTATGCACCTTCCAGAGTACAAAGCTGGTAAATGCTGGACATATTTCTATAAAATACCCTCACAAATAAATAGATGTTTTTATTGATAGTGTTATTCTGTAGTGTTGTCGCCATCTGGTCTGTCAAAAGAATGACATGTTAATGCATAATTTTTTCTGATTCTCTGTGACTTGAGGACTGCAAAAATCTTACTCTGATTGCTCAGAATTTTTATTACTTCACAGCTGAAAAAGAATAAAGAAATGGCCAACACCTGTCTTGACACATGAAGGATTTATGCAGTCTTGAACTTAAGAACCAGACAGTAATCTGTTGTATGGGGAGATATTCTGATGTTAGTGTGACTTTTAGAAAGCAAAACTGCGCACTGGAGATTTATTTTCAGAAAGTGAGCGGAGTGAGGGACAATGTCCCTGTAGCTCAGAAGGTTACAGAAAGATATTTTTCACCAGAGACACAGGTAAATCAATTCTGCTAGGTGTTTTTGACTCTGCTAGTTGCTTTCGTAATACAGTAATGCAAACAAAGTTATTTTAAGGACATATGGTAACTGATAATGCATTATTTTTTTTCTTGGAATTGGAAAGGATAGAAATAATCACAAACTAATGAAATAGGACTAATTTCCTAGTAAAAAAAAGCCTTGAAAGTTTTTTGGTATGAATTTGAGCTTTTTAATGAGGAAAGCCTTAAGTGATGAAAAGTAAAGTAGTTCTTCAAGTGAAACAAATACACTTTTACTATCAGTTATTTCAGAAGGATTTTTACGTGAATTGAGTGTGCTTTCCTCCCTCTGATTAGCCAGAGAACCGTGACCCCTCTGGTTAAGGTAAAACTCTTGCCAGGATCCTCTGGGCTGGCCCTCATTGAACGCAGTGTAAAGCCTGTCTGGGTGGGGACTGGATCTGTACTGTAACCTCAGACCACCAGTTTCTACATATCTTTCTGCCTAGGGCTCTCAAAACATTATCACTATGTAGAACTATCTGTTGTGTTGTCCCTCCTTAGCGAGGATGGCCAAAAAGGCAGCGTGTTCACTTGCTGGAAGCTGGGTGATTACAGAAGTTGGATTTGCTCTGTGTGTGGGGTGTGTGTGTGTGTGCTCAGAGGGCATGGAATGTCTGAGCTGAGGTACCTGGTACACAGGCACGTTATCAGTACTGTTTCCCCTATGAAGTGCTGATAATATCCAGAATGGGGTGAGATGCAGAGCTGGAAATGCCAGCTGTCAGGTGAAATCCTCTGTACATTGTTTAGTAGAGCTGTATATACTTGGAAGATACTTAACTGCAGGATTTAGAAGCTTCCGAAATAATGATACAATAGTGCCAGATTCTTTTCTTCCCCTTTTAGATGTAGAAGCTGAGGCAAGGAGAAACTTAAAGGCTTGACCAAGACTTTTAACAGACTAAATAGAGTTGTGGGTTGTTTTTTTGGGGTTTGAGTTTTTTTTTTTTTTTTGCACAAGTTGTTTTTTCAGCATCCCTATCTGAACGTTTGTCCCTTCATCCTTTAGAGGAAGCTTTCATTTCAGTAGCGCTATTTGCATATGAGTTGAAAGATACCACCAGAGTAAAGCTGGATATTTGTTTAAATTCTGAGGAATCTTTCTCAGTACATGTATGTATGCCCATATATAGAGAGATGACGTGATTCTTATCTGGAGCAGTTTTTCTGTGCAGATTTCAAAGTCTGTCTAGAGTTTGCTTTTCATAATCCTGTTTCATATCAGCTGGTGAAGCTTAGCATTGTTGTCGGAGGCGAGCAGCCAGACAGTTGGAAAGCTGGGAAGAGAGCCTGGCTTCAGGCTCTCATTCTTACTTTATATTTTAAAGACTGTACCTCATATGGCAAACAATAGTGAATAAGATTGTACTGAAGTTCTGAATTCTGTGAAGTCCTGAGCTCCACTTGTGTGGAACACAGCATCCATAAAGCCTGGGAAATTTGGACTCAAATGAGGAAAGAAAACAAATGGGAAATGATTTTATTGGGTTAAAGTTAGAAAACCAAATCAAGTTGGTTTGTGATTTTTTTTTTCTTCTTTTTTTCCCCCCATTATTTTCTTATGAATATATGATGCTGCTCTATAGCTGCAAAGAGCGAAGAAAGGGAAGATTGGTGTGAGATTCCTGAGTTTACTAGACCCAGGCGGTAGGCATGTAAACAAACAAACCTGTGCAAAGCAGAACATCTGATTTTTGAGACAGACCAAGAAGTCTATTAAAACGATGCTTTGTTATCTAAAGACATGGTTTTCAACACTTGGCAAACTGTAAGACAGTCAGCAGACCTCATCAAGATCCATCCTGAAAGCAAAGCGCCGAGTGGGAATGCAGCCTCTGTTCCGACTTGCTGTTGGATCCAGACATCCTTCCCACCATCCTTCACCCTTTTTGTGTCTCCCGGTTCCTTTTTCGGCAAGGTACTGCCCCTTTCCCTCAGTTGGCACGGACAACAGGGGACAGGTTCATGCTATGTGTTCCTGACGGGACGGAGGGCAGCGTTTGACTTCTGTCAAGAGTTCAGTTGCCTGTGGTGGTTCCAAGTGGACTGCAGGTGGTAGCACAGAGCATCAAATGCCATCCCCAGCGGGCTTGGTGCCAGCAGCCAGGAGGAATGGCACTACGCCTTTGAAGGTGACTCCGGGTTGAAGGTGGGAAGGACAAAAAAGGGCTTTCTGAACCTTTTTTACACCAGTGAGATCCAATCCTGGATACCATTTAGCTAGAAAATTCTTGCTCTTAAGTTAGTAAGATTTTCCTAGTACATCACAGTTAGATCTTTAAATAACTTTGAGTTCTGAGGCCTCGGATTTTGGGTTTGTTTTAGCCAAACCCAGGAGGCAGGCTGTCAGAGGCTGCAAACTAAAGCTGTAAATATATACTGAGATAGACAGGTACTGCTGTAGGTACAGATATGTGCAAGCCGTGAGATTTTAAGGAAAGGGTACCGAGCACAACTGGGTAGACTGAAGTGGAGTTCTTTGAGGTTTTGCCCATTATATTGTGTTTTAACATTGCAGCACCGGTGGGTTTTGTGCAGTTTGTTGTTTCATTTTCTCCCACCTCTCTACTCATAACAGAGATGATTCATGGCTTGGATTGGAGACAAACAAATTAAATTCCATTTTTTCCTACCGAAGAAAAGAAATACAGTGAGGGGGTCCTTTACAAAACGACATTTGCAACCATCTGTGTCTTTGCTATTGAAATTAGTGTGAGAGAGAGAGGTATGAAGAAAGAAAACTGTGTTCTTGTTTAGGTCTCGTAAAGAGATTAATTTTCGCAAACATAATGAAGCCTGCTTTAATTCACACCTTTTTGTTTTAGTGAAAGCTGTTGCATGAGCCATCTTGTTTCAGAATAGAAGTGTAAAAGTGCATTATTTTGTGTTTTTTAAAAGTAGGCTGTGCTTTTTTTTTTTTTTTCCCTGAAATAAGAGTCTTTTCATATCCAGGCTTGTATTGAGATAAACTGGAAAATATAAATGAATAAAATGACATTATTTAATTTGACTGTGTGTGTAGAACAACCTAAAAAGCTGCCAGAGGAATTTTGGGGTCATTTGGAAGATAGGTATGTGGGTATGAAAAAAAAGAGTAGGAAAGCAGAACAGGAGAAAGCTGCCTTTTCTACAATTTTTTTAGTCTTGATCTCTGTTCATATACTAGCTTCCCTGAAACCAACCTGAAAAGAGGAGGCAGCTTTGTTCGACTCTAAAGGCTTTAAAAGAAAGTGCATTTGTGCTGTTGGAAGTGGTCTGAAGGCTCGAGAGAGTCCCAGCCTTTGTCTTAAGAGCAGCTTGATGTGACCTACCATGTTGGCTTGAACCAGGAGCAGGTCTGCGTAACAGCTGGTGGGCTCAGTTTATCTGATGGAATACAGTTGGGTTTTTTTCTGTGTGAAGCCAGATTTATGACCTTCTGCAAATGGCATGTCACATGCTCCACCTATGCTGCAAGCCAGGGAAGACTGCTTTGAAGAGGACAACGCGATAGGCACTGCTGGGGCTGTAGCACAGCACCGGGTGGACGAGAGCACATCTTGTTCGCATCTAACCAGGTTAAGCTAAGTAAGCAAAGGACTATACAGAGGCACCACACCCTACAAGAAAGCATCTGTCTTATTACTTTCACACCCTAATAAATGTGACTACTTTGCCCTTATTTTGCAGAGCATAATCAGGGGAAAAATTCTGTGGGCGGTGTGAGAGGATGTATTGTAATTCACATTGTCCACTAATAGCTGTCATTTCTTATGGGAATTCAGAGTTTTGTTTCCATATGTTGGAAGTGACAGATTTGTTTTGCATCCCTTTGTGTGTCAAGAGATCAATGCTAAAGCCTCTAATCTTTAGCAAATATCCTTGTCTCAAAATACATTGTTCAGGATTTGACAGAGTATGCTGCTCTCGGTCTGCGTGGCCCCTTGGCCTTCATGGAAAGGAAAAGAGAGCTCAGAGCCACAGGATATTGTGAAGAGAGTGGGAGATACTAGGACAGTAATAACATCTTGTAAAAGTCGTTCAGGTGCTCATCAATAGGAAACAAAGTCCATGTTTCTTCCAAGACTTAAGCTCTTGGACTGTAGCTTTGGTGTGTAGTCCCGTGTGAGTATCTTCAAGGCTGAGAGGAAGATGTTCCCCTGGTGTGGTGGGGCCAAGGCCACATGAGACCTTGGAGACAGCCTCATTGTCTGAGGAGACTCAGCTGTCTCGGGGTAAGCAGACATGGTCTGCAGCTTTGGAGCTCTAAGGGTATCTCAGCCTTGGCGTCAGAGCTTTACTGTCTGGTAGCCACATGAGGCTGTGGAATAGATTCCTCTCTGCCTTTTTTTTTTTTTTTTTTTGTGAGTTACTGGCAAGTGCTTCACTGTCCTTCCATGCCCCTTGAGTTCGTGAGCTGTTCCGGCTTTACTCTTTTTACTCTTCTCTACGTATCAAGAACATAACTTGTCCAATTTAATAGTGGAAGCGATTTTTAAAATGTATGATGTACACTTAATATGATGCAACATTGAGCTTACATGTTCAGGTGAAATAGAAAAATTAAATTTCTTTTGACTTTCAGTTTGGAGATACTCAAAACTAGTATTTTCCTAGAAACACTGATTGTCATGCAGTTTGTGTGAAATTTCCTCTATTCCTATTTTAATTTTAGAAAAGCAAATGAATATATAGTTTTGTTGTAAAGCTAAATACATAACTTAAAAATAACTGCAAGTTATAATGTATTGAAAGATCATGGAAATTGCCTTCCTTTGACCACTGGACCTAGGCTGGATTTGCATTCAGGCAAGCCAGCCTTTGCCATTAGCTAATGTTGTTGCTGAATGTATTTCCAGGGATATGTTTTAATTGGGAAGTGTTGTGCCATAAAATACTTAGTGATGCACAGTGAAATAGTAATAGTGTTACTGGATTAGTCATTGGACCAGTTTCTCTTTAACAAATTAGCTCTAGTATAAACTAGAAACACCAAGAATGTCAGAGCGATGTGAAGGAAAGTTGAAGGCAATTTAAGCTCCTCAAAATACTTCAGTGTGTTTTTTCTTTTTTTTTTATTTTTCATTTCTTTCTGTATTTTAAGTTTTTGGAAAATTGTTAATGCTCTTTTCTTGTATTTAATTGCATGTTTTTAATAAAAAGGGAAAAAATCTCCCTCTGTAGTAACATCCTGGTATTTTTAGTGAGTTTTGGTTAAGCTAGTTTCCACCTCCTTTTTCTTGCCTTTCTGACAAAGCAGTACAGAACAGGTAGAATGTGCATGACAACACTGTATGTGTGTTTGATCTTATAGTTTTCTGCTGAAGATTTTGGCTGTTGCATGCTAAGTATGCCTTAGACATATTTGCGTTTTCCTCAAACATATTTTATGAACTATGAAAATGAACTATATACTAACTAGAAAAAACCTTGTCAAAGAAAAAAGTGTCGGCAGAAATAATTGAAAATAAACACCTTCTGTGAGGAGAGGAGGCTTCTTCACTTACAATCTAGAAATGTGTGCTGGAGATGTTTATGAAGAATTATCTTGTAATTAGAGTAGACGTTACTGGTTTGAGGCAGATCAGGCCTTGGAGTGCATCACTCCACAGGATTTCACAATAAAGATGTTTAAGTTTGTGAGAAAAAGAATTGTTGATGCATTTGCAAAATAAGGGGGAAGGAGGTCCTCATTCTTCTCTACTCCCCTTTCTACTGATTTTTTGCATAAGTCAAAATCCTTGAGGAGGATTTTTCTCAGACTTAAGGGTAAAAAAAATTCATTCCAGTATGGGAGCAGAAAAAATTCAGTCCAAGAAGAACATCTCTGAGACTATGGAAGCAGTCAGGTTTAGGTAAACTGCAGCTTCACTGATGCTGTTTGAGTTAAACAGATCCTTATGTTTTATTGATCAAAAGACAATAACCAGTACTGGTCAGATTATGTCTACACTTGCATTTTAGTTCCTGGTTTTTGAGCTAAATGATCTGAATATGCAATGAAGTGGCTGGAGGTGTACGGAGTGCTGTTTTCTTTAAGTCAGGGTGAGTTAAAGCACATCACTTACTTCTTTACATCAGTGAAGAGATATAAAAAGGCTCCCGTAGCAATGCAGGGAGGTTGGTTTTGTAGAAAGCTAAGCAGCCAGCTCTAATGTCACTAAGTAAAGTCCTGGTTACAAAAGAGAAGTGTTAGCTGAGGAGACAGTCACACAATAATACAGTTAGGTCTGATGCTTTTTTTTTTTTTTTTTGGAATAGCGGGACATAAATTTTTTTGCAGCTGGCTTTCTGCAAATGTTTATTTGTGTAACCCCCAAAAGGAGCTTTCTCTTTATTCTCAAGTTATTGAAGGCATTTTTATTATTTATGGGGTGAAAGCTTGAGAAAAAACATCTACAAGGAAGGTCTGGACCACAACAGAGTGTCTGTGCAGCGGTGGTCTTGGGGCTGCACATCAGCCATCCCAGAGCAAAAATGTGCAGGTCTGAAGTTCTTTAGGAGCCTGCTCTTCGGGGTTAGTCACACTCACCGTTTCAAGCTGGCTTCATAAATAGTGATGAATGATTTCTTTTGCATTCCCTAGCAATTCTCATGGCTCAAGAAGAAGTATGTTTTAATGCTTTCCATACAGTGTTTACTTTTTTTGGTTTCAACTGTCGTATTTCTATCACAGTCTTTGTTTTCCCATGTAAATGTAAGCACTGCTGATCTGCTGTTGTTGAAATGTTTTTTTTGGTCTTGGGCTGGTTGAGAAAATGCTACACACTGTCTGTCCTCTTTTAAATTTTCTTAGTAGAATACTGACAGGAAATAAAAACAGGACAGAGGTTATTAATGACTGTAAAGAAACTTAAAGTTTTTAATGTCTTCTTACTTTATGTACACCTTTGTTACTGTGAGTTTATTTTTATGGAACACTTACTAGTAAATGCTTTGTTTATATTACTTGGAAGTAATTGTGATCAACTTTCAATACAGTGTCAGTGTGCTAAGATTGTAGGTAGTGGAAAGAAGAAAGAAGTTTAAACCTTTCACTGTCACATCCTCTTATTCCCTTAGTGACACATGCTGTTTGAAAAACAAAGCAAAAAAACTGTGTTAAGAAATGTGAAATGAAAGAAAATCCAGAAAGTGCAAATGGAGGAGCACCGGGTTCTGCTTGAGCAGCCAGATGTGCCCGGCCTCCCTGGCTATGCAGTGTGCCTTGAGAGGGGATACCTGGGAATTTGTGCTCCTCTGGTGTTCAGCTCTCCTCACATCTGCTGAGAGTAATGATTTACTCCTGGATTGGCCTGTGGCAGTCTACTGCTGTGGAAAGTTTCTTAGGTAGATATCCATCCAGGGAGCATTGTGGTGTGCGGGGATGATCCTGCCACACCAGGCTGGCAAGGATCTTTTTTCAGTGTTTATTCCTTGGAGCAAGGATGCTCTTGTGAGGAGCCACGCACACCTAGCATGAGCAGGTACATATATGGCAGTAAACAGGTGAAGCTCTGAGATTTTGTTAGTGTTTTACTGCTCTTGTGAGTTCTTTATGGCAATATGTCATTTAAAATACTCTGTGATCATGTAGTTGAGTATCCAGAGCTCTGGAGCACTGGTAGATGAGTTGGGCTACTGAAGAAAAACAACCCACATTTGAAAGGCCAGGCCAACATAGAGTTTGCTGAAGGCATCACTCCACTGAAGTTATGTTGATGGAGTGACTTGACAGGAGTTTGTGAGAGGAGTACACGTAACATCAAGAGAAGGTAGATGTGCAGGGTGGGGATTTTTGTTGTCTGGTCAGAAAAAGGAAAAAAAAACCACCTAAAACAAACCAGTTTCCCAGACCTTCTACGATGGCAGTATCTTGATTTAAGTCTTTCGCCTGTCAAAGGGAGAAGAAGCTTTTAATGTCTTCAAGTATCCCATGGTTTTAAACACTTCCTCAGGAGGGAGTGTGCTGTGACCCTTGTCTGTGAAACCTTCATGGGTCGTTTCCGCTTCCCAAGGTTGTAGTTTTATTTTTTTTTAAAAAGAAGTTTCTCAGCTTCTCTTTCAGGCTACTCTACAGGAGCAGATTAGGGTCCTTATTTGCCTTGAGGAACTGGTTTTTACACTCATTCACAGGTGGATAGGTGTAAAGTCAGTATTGTGCTGACCTTATGTTTCCTTATTACAGGGAAACCTTATGCCACATCACATTTTCTTGTGTGTTTTCCTGCCTTGTTGACTAATGACAGGCAGCTGGGTTACTATAACGAGCATCCATTAGATCAAATGTGTGCTTCCAGGTGATCAAGTGGTACCGTGTCAGACTGAGGTGGTGGTTGTGGATAACTGTCTTCGGTGGCTATCACAGATCACGTGCAGACTGAGAGTGTGTGTCTCTGCACAGTAATTTTTGGTCTTTTGAGGGGAACAAATCTGAACTATGTGGCCTTGTTTAATGCTTTCCTGTGGCTTTCCTGTGACTTATGCAGCAGACACGTTTCACAGTTATCTTTTAGGCAGAGAGAGATGGTTGTGTTTTTTGGTAACGTTTTTGGAGAGGTAGTTGTGAGACAGAGGTTCCAGCACAGGACCACTACGTGGGTCACACTGTACCAGGTACAGTGATGCTAGCTTCTGCTTGTGACCTTGGACAAAATTCTTGTTAGTTCTGCCATTATTTCTGTAACTGATGTAAGAAGGAGACTTCAGTAGGGGTATTTCTCTAGGCTATAATGAGCCTCAAGAAGTGCAGGTGTTTAAGGGGTGAAAAAATTATATTTACTTCCTCTTGCTAGAAGCATATTTATCTGTAATCATAAATTGTTAAGAGCTGTGATCTGTTTGGTTTAGAGATTATACATCTGTGTGACAAGTGCTGTATACCAAGACCAGGCCTCAAGACAGAATTTAGATGACAGTGAGGAGTACAAAGCCTTTGGAAGGCCTGTAGGTAACATGCTAAATAACAATCTTTTCCTAACATTGCAGGGAACATGCACAGAGGTGAATTCAGCCTGAGATGGTGTGAGTGTGCCAGGAAAGCTGCTCTGTTTATCTCTGCTGGGTGTAGGTTGTAGCACCTCCTGAGGAGCACAGTCCTCTGGAACTCTCTCCCAGCTGCCTTAAATCAGGCCACGGTCCCTGCATTGTTGTTGAGCATCATCTTTAAACATTTGCTAATGTCACAAATTTCTTACTACTCTAGAAACTTCTCTTATTATTCTTCAGTTTTACTCTCTGTAAGGATCTTGAGTTGGCATTTTAGTCAAGTACATCTGTCTATACCACTCTTCTGAAGGAGTGTGAAGAGGGTTTACTTCAAGTGATTGATTCTGCTTTTGAAATATTTAGTTCATCCACTGTCTGACAGTCAGTAACTGTAAAAAGTACCATTTTATATTTCAGTTACACAGTGCTTCATCAAAAACAACGGGACAGAAAAGAGGTGAATAGGACGTTATGTGACATTTCAGGCTGAGTCTTGCAACTTCTGTTACAATACAGATCTTACTATTTGATAATCCTCTCCTTAAGTATGTCATTGAACTGCTATGGTTAATTTAAATATTTATTTAATAAATAAATGATGTATAATAAATAGATATTTGAATAGAACATACTTATAGAACATACTGATTATATATTTATTTTTTATAAACATACTGTTTTCAAACAAAGTAGCAAAAAACCCATCCAACACCTCTTGAAGTAGATATAGGCTACTCAGAAATTGTAAGTGTAATTTATAGGCTGCCAGCAGTGGTTTAAGGACTTGACAAAGGAATGTAAGGGACAATCATTCGTATTCCTGCTCTGAAAAATTCCCAGTTGAAATTGAGTTCAGAATAATTGTCACATTTCTTTGCAGTCACTGGAAAGCTAGGGAACTCTGAACCAACATGAGACTGAACATTTGCTGCCCTCAGTAATGCTCCCTGTTGATTTGCACTGATGAAATGTAAAAGCTTAAATTGCTTCCTTTGATGCTTTTGCTGCTCTGCAGGAGGAAGACTCTAATGTCCAAAATTGTTAACTGTTGGAAATTACCCTACCATTTCAAAAGCAATAACATAATGCCTCAAACTGTGATAAAGTACAGCACTGAGCTGTGCTTTTAGTTTTGAATATTACACTTCCATGGCTAATATACATCTTCCATATGGTTGATACAAGGAAAAAAAAAAAAAGAAGTATTAAAAAGAATTCAGCATCAAAGCAGGGGATAATGCAAAGCTGATTTCTGTGTTACACTCGCTCTCTAGGTGACTTCTTGGACACAGAGACGGGTCTATCTGCCCTGCCAGCGGGTTTACCTTGCTCCTGCCTCTCCGTGTGCTGAGGCATGTTTTTTCTGGGCCAAGTCTGAATGCAAGTGTAATGCTTCTTTCAAGTACTATATTTATTGCAAGCTTCTGTTTATTCCCGGCATCCTTCCTTTGTGTTGGGTTCCTGTCACTGCCTGGCTCCATGAACTTCAGTTGCCTCATTTCCTTGGCTGCTTTTACACTGTGTGATGACATTCTCGTGTCCTGTCCCTACCTCCTTGTCCTGCTTCTCTTATAAAGAAGAGTGTCAAAGGGACACTTAGTAGCTGGGAACAAAAGATGACCTTCAGAGCTGTGTATTGTAGTGAGGGGTTATTTAAAGATGGGTAGGTAGGACTTTAGTTTTTGTACCAATAGCATTATTTTTCCTTACTGTACTTTTGCAACAGCCTCTAGACTGGAAACAATATGATCATTCATATTGGCTTTCTCCCTGAGGGCAGGCCACATATGCGAACAGATGTTTCATTTCCCCCAGAAATATATGACTGTATTTCACTGTGTAGCAGGTGGGGGTATCTAGCTGGAGGGGTTTTTGAGTCATGTTCATTAGTTTTAGGTTGAAGGCTGTGCTTTGCTGGTGTGCTCAGGACTCTGGGTGCCCTGAACAGCCCAGTGGGTCCCTGGTCGCCTCTATGTGTGGGCCTGGGTATAGAGATATGCAGGGGAAAAAAGTGGGCTTGATGAAATATATTATAAAACGCTGTTTTGTGTTGCAGTTGTATTATTCAAAGCAGGAGGGCTCAGAACTTCATGGGACCTTCATGGGCTTTCCAATCAAGTTTCAGGATTGCTCAGCCTCTTCACAGTCTGAGGTGTTTGAGCCACAAACATTTGACTTGCCCCCATAGAAGGCTTTCATAGAAGTCTGTTGAAGCTGGCCACGTGGTGCCTGTGTCGGCTCATCTTTTCCTTATGCATTTATACAGACGGTAGTGGAATGAGGCTCTTGAGCTTGTAAATGTCCAGGAATAGAGATAATAAAGAAATCCTACTCTAGCTGTAACCAGCACTTTCCTGATGCGCTACAGTGCCTTGTGTGAGAGCATAGGTGAAATTATTTCCAAGGAGATTTCTGAAGTGTTAGATATCCTAAAGTGTCTATGTATTCCTGCCAGAAATCCTATAGTGGTAGAACTTGGGATTTATGTAAGATTGGTGCATTTAACGTGATCTTTAACATCACCTGTGCAACAGGTAACTTAGTTTTAATTGCTTTCATGAACTGTACCTCAGAGCAGTTCTTGCACAGTTATGCTACATGCTGCTACAGTGTATGGAGAAAATAAAGGTTAAAGGCCACTGCTATGGTCCGTTACTAACATGGTTTAACCTGCTGGCAACTGGTACAGTGAAATTGAACCTGCTTTTCCCTCACTTAAATTTTGGTTTAGGTAACAGTGTATGGCAACCCTTTCTTCTGGGAACGTGGCAACATCTTCCACCATTGTGACCCACTTTGCTTCCTCTGTTTTATCTTCTAATGAGATGTGATGGCATCAACTTGTCAAGAAATAAACTGAACTTGCTCCTTAAAAGAGCTGCTGTTAAGGTCATACTTTTTGTATAAACTATCATGGCCAACAAGCTCTAGACTCTTGATTAAATATTTGTTATAAGTTAAGTATCTGAGAGCAAAGGAAACGGGTGGGTATGATAGCATATGGTGGTCCGGATTGTTTTACCCTTCTAAAGATACCTGGACTGGTTTGGTTGAGGGTGGGTGCAAAACATCCTGTGTTACTTTGTTATGAGCAGATCAGAAAATGCAATAAGTTTGTTTTCCTGTGAATGGAGGTGAATGGAGCACAAACCTGCAAGCCTTTGTTTGATACTTGGTTTTTCATAGCTTTCCTGCCTGGCGCTGGGGTTGTCACTCAACCTCTCATCTGTAAAACATGGATGCATTGCATTTTCTTACTGGTTCTCTGTCATTGTAAATCCTGTTTTATTTGCCTCACAGTGGTCTTCTAAGGATTACTGAATGAATGAATGTGAAGGATTTAGAGATGAGTGATAGGAATTGATAGAATAAGAATTGGAGTCTGTGATCCTCAAGGGGAGCATCTAGGGCACCTGTGTGCATCTAGACAGTTTCCTCAGAAGGAGTGGGTTTGTCTTCTTCCTGAAGTGTGTGCTTTTAATTTCATCTTCAGTTTTCTGCAGTTCATAAGGCACATTTTCAAATGAGGATTAAAGGAAAACCTATCCAGGGACTCAAGTACATTTACTAGCGTAACAGCTAATATCCTGAAAAGTGCTCTGTTTGGTGAAGGAGTACAGTCAGAGTGTATAATGGAGTTTCAGCTCTGTGAGTTTGTGTTCAACAGGTTTTTCTGATACATGGATTCCTTCTCTCCACAGTCTCAGTACGTTCTAGCTTATGAGTACCTAAGACAGAGATTAATGCTTGTCTGGAATTAAAGTATGCTCCTTAGAAGGATCTGAATTCTTAGCAGATGTATGTACACAACCACTTGAAGTTAACTCCGTCAAGAGCTTGACATACCTTGGTGAATGCATAGTCTAGATCGATATGATTGGGACTGATACTCTGCTACATATATCGATTCATTTTACTGGAGTCATGTGTAGAGTATAAACAAGAACCGAGAGACACTCATCTGTGTGAAATTACTTATTTCATTTCTGAGTAACACTATAAAGACTTGTCAGTGATTGATTGATTGATTTATTTATTTATTTTCAATGGACATCAAAAATAATTGAAGCCACATCCCTGTTAGATATATTTGCAAAATACTAAGTGTACCTAGAGCTGTGCAGACACAGTGGGCTTCTGTTAATGCGATCCATCTGGATGTACAGCAAATCGCTGATCAGAAGATTCCTTCTGTTGGCACAGTCTGTATGTCCATTTGGAAACTCTTCTGACATACCTGTCTTAGCGTAACATCCACCTGAAAAGCTTACAGTTTTTGAACATTTTTTAATATGTATGACTTCACTGTGCTAAAGGTAGAGACAGGAAACAGCACTACATTTCTAAATGAATAGAGTATGCATTTATGCTTCTGTGCTGCTTAATTTAAATAGCAAAAGGATAATTTTTTTTTCATTCTACACTTTAGAATGTGCAGTTCACCTATATTTTAAGTGAATGTATTATCTTCTCCAATTTTTGCCCTCCAGAAGCTTAAAGTAAAAACTTCCCAAATCTTTAACATTGGAAGGAACAGAAAAGAGTGGTGTAGACAGACCCATAGCAAGTCTACATGACTCAGCCATTTAAAGGATAGATAAAAAGGAATTTTAAAAACATATGTTTTCTAAATATTCATTTTTCCATTCAGACACACTCCTTAATAAAACTGAGGCTAATGTTTGAATGAACACTTTGAGTATTCTGTTGAAACCGAAATTATGCTTAAGTTTCTTTCTGCACCAATTCATTTATGTAATAGTATGGAGCTTTCTAACTCATCTTTTTTTTTTTTTCTTTCTTTCTTTTCCACTCCCTAGTTAATGGTCTAATGACGCTTGGATTTTCAGGTGAGATTTACTTTTAAAATTCAAACTTCTATTTTTGTTTTGTTAATGGCAGCCATCTGAGAAGCGCTTCCATCCTATTTCATTTCAATTAGTCAGGTATCATGCATTTTTTACAACTGGTTTTGTCCATCAGCTGTATGAATGAGTGTTGTTTTGTACCTATTTGGCCAGAGATTGAGACAGAAACTCTCACGTCATCAGATTGTTCCTGTCAAATGAGTCTATGAGAGCTTTTTCTATAAGCCTGCGAAATATTGAAGTTCTGAAGAGAGCCAACTGAAAACACCAAGGCTATGGAAAATCCATTTAAACACCCTGCTGGGAAGGGGCTGGAGTAAATATTCAGCGCACATGACGTAATGGAAGAGAAACTTGTATTCTGTTGATTTACAGGGTTGTAAATCAAGTGATAGCTGGCTGTTTAGAATATCCTGCCAGGGAAGGCAGCTTTTCGCTTGACTTTTGTCAAAGCATCAATGCAGGGTTTAAGTTGCCAACTATGCACTTTTCCTATCTGGTTTTTAATTCTACTCAGCTTTAGTGTTCATCTACAGATCTAGCTGTGGAAAATATAACTGCTGCAGCTGCCAGATGAATTGGTGGGAACATTTAAATAGGCAGGGTCCATGCTCTCATGTTAACTTTGCAAGGACAAAACTATACTGCCCCTCTCTTATAACTTCTGTAATTTCTGTCACTGGTGGTTAATTGTAACTATGATTTTTTTATTTTATTTGTAATTTTTTTTCTGACATGAATGAAGTTTTAGTGTCAGCTCTAAGAGGTCTGACAGTCAGACATGACGGAGGAGGTGAGGCAGCTCCCAGTGAGTCGGCCACACGCCTGGAGAGGTTTGAGGTCTGTGTAAAATAGTAGGCTTCGGGTCTCAGGTGTGACGTAGGCTGACCAGTTATGGGCCTGCTGCTCTTGGAAAGTGTGTGAAATCAAAGTATTTCTTTGGCCACATGTGATGGCTCTTGTTTGGCCCCTATGTCACTGAGTCAGTGACTTCTGCAGCTAAGGAGTTGTCTGTGATAGCTAAATAGATCTTGCTCAGGGAGCCATCTCCTTTGTGAGACACTTGATGTGTGATGTGAAGCCTGAAACCAGTCATCTTTTTGGACTAAATAGTAAGGACCGGTGCCTTGTTGAGAGTGAGGGCTGTGCCTGTCTTCTCATCAAGTAAAAGCTTGCGCGCTTTGACTCCGCTTCACCTGGCAGGGTGTTTGGCTGTCACCACACAAAATGAGAACCACTGGCTCTTCTCAGCAATGATGGGATCCTGCTGTCAAAGTAAATCATAGAAGAAAAAGAAATACCTCCTTGCCTTGGTGAGATTCAAAAGAAAAAGGTACAAGACCTGATTCTGCTTAGACCTCCTTTTTCTGTGATTGAAAAAGGACGAAGTGGTATGTTCTTCTTGTCTTTATTTTTACAAAAAACTATTTCACCAGAGTTCTCAGGAGGGTTGCCTGACACACTGGTTTGCTAGGGTGGCTGTGTTTTTCAGGTAAATCTTTTTCTCGCATTTTTCCTGCTGTGAAGAAGAGATCAGACTTTTTTTTTACATATGCTTACAGGTAATTTCTAATGTTCTGCAAAATATATGCATTTAGTCTATAGAAGAACAGTCAAAATAGTGACAATTAGAAAGGTAAAGCAAGACACGTTTAGCTACATAATCCAAACAAAATGTTTCAGCCTTACAAAAATCAAATGCTTTAGTTAGTCTGGATAGATTTTTTTTTTTTTCTTTTTCAGAATTTTATAAGAAATATCAACATGTAGTCTTTGTATTCCAATGCAGGCGTGGGCTGGATGAGAAAAGCCTTTGATTTGGACTCTAAATATTGTGGAGTTGCCATTTCAGGTTGCAAAAGATAACAGGCTTGCTCAAGTCATGGTTATCTTTCTTTACAAGTAGCTGTACCCTGTAACACCAGTATCCAATAATGGTAGATGATTGCTTTAATGGATATACTGAAGAAGTAGCTTGATTGTGACTGTGGGATTTCAAGCCCTTTAGGTGATAAGATGTACAGATCTTTCTGATCTTGAAGGATATTTACAGTCGTATTATTAGTTGAATGGGACTTGTCTGTGTAAACCTGAGAAGTGCTTTCTACACTGAAGTACATGATCAGTAACTCCAGTTAGCTTTTAACTAAAAATGCAAATGGACAGTACCAAGTTAGTATGAGTAGGAGCTCAGTAAGGTTAGAAAAGTGACTAGGTTGGTTCCTCTATGTTAGGTCTAAAAGGTGATACTAGATATGGTGTCTTATATGGTGTATATGGTAACTGATAGTATTTAATAATAACCTATATTTTTAATAAATTTATGTAAAGAAATATTTTATCTGTTCTCTAGTTGTTTAGAAAGTTGAATATTAGATTTACAACAATGTCAATGGAGAGCAGAAGCATGTGAAAGAGTTTGATGTTTTCAAACTTCTATTTCAGTGTTTGAGATTTAATGTGCTTTCTGATTTTACCTAGGTGCGTGTCAACAGATTAATGTCTGCAATGAATCTCTCATGTTAGAAAAGTTGCCTGCCTGTGGAAGAACCTTTGAAGAGATGATGAAGAAGGTGGACTCTAAAAAATGGTGCAACCTGACAGAATTTATCATGTAAGATTTTTGGTTTTGATAGTTGTCGCCTTGTAATAGTGTAGGTGCTTCAAAAAAAAGGATTGCCTCAAATATCAAGAACACTGTAGTGCTTGCATACCTAATACATCCCTAATACATGTGAAATTTTTGTCATCCAGATAAATTCAAATCCTTTGGTATTTGTTTGCCAGATGCAGTGGGCTAAGCTGTAACTCGTGCCTCCCTGCAATATGGCCACATGCGCTCAGAGATTGAACTCTTAACTAAAGAAGAGAGCTCTTGAGTAAAAACTAACCAGTGGGCTAAGAAAGAATAGCCGCTATTGCTTTTACTTCAGACAGTTCTAATTATATTTAATTTGTACTTCTGTGCATATTAGGCAAATGTTACTTAAATCAGTTATTTTTTTCTATGAAAACCCTAAAGCAGTGTGCTTTTAGAATCACGCTATTTTGTCTTCTCTATTGGTAGCAATCCAGTTCCCTCCTGATTTCTTTTTTTCAGCAAGATGACAGGAACATTTCTGCAGACACAGTTTCAGAAATCCAACTCTTGTGTAAGATTGTCTTGTCCAAATATATAGTGATTCATCCTATAGAAACTGCTATGGTTTGTTTCTTTGCCTGCCAGATAGCATGGAGATTGTTTGGATTACTAGAATACTGCACGACTGACAGGAGTAGTAGTGAGCGTGGCATTTTTCTTTATTGCTGTTTTGTAGTTGCTTGGAGGTATTTAAACATCTTTCTATAAAGCTGCACACTTCAAACTGCTCTAAAGCAAACTTACAGGGCTTGTGTAATTGGTGGCATTTTTGGCTTTGTGGAGCATCTGCCGCTTCAGAGCGTGTCTGCTCATGCATTATGCTTGGTTTTCGGAAGCGCTGAGTACCCTCTGCACCGACTGAAATCAGAGGAAACTGCAGGTGTTCGGCACTTGAGAAAATGAGACTCGTAAATTAGCTCTGGTGTGGTGTGAGCCAGCCTGAAGCAGAACATCTTCCTGGATCTGAAGCTGCACTGGAACTGTTTTGGGGCTGGCAGTGTGGCCACAAGCGAGCTGTCACCATGTCTGTTACAGCATCGTGTAGCCCCAGATATATTCTTGTCTCATGTGATCTTTGGTCTTGTCTCCTGTTTAGTATCATCACTTCATGTGATGCCAGGTTTTGCAGTCACCTTATGCAAGATTTCAGCTAGCTGGTCACCAACAGATATGATAGATAATGAAATGTTGGACTGTTCTGCTATGTTGTGGCAGTTCCCCCTATTTTTGACACCTGCGTTGAGATGTCTCACCTATTGGTAATGATTCATATTGACAACTTTGGTGCTATTCCTCCTTCTCACTTTTATTTGTGTGGCCCAGGTGACTTCACAACCTTTTAAAAGGTAGATTCTTGAAACTCATGGTGCTGAAGTGGAAAATGCATTTATGCAGCTCTCGCCAACAGTGGGGAATAGAAAGAGGAGGTAAGCCCTTCTCATCCAGCTGGCAGAAATTGCGTTCAAATCTGACAATGAAATGTGCTCATGCAAAGGAAAAGAAAATCCTTACAGTACAGGTAGTGCTAGATTTATTTAGGAAATACCTGCACATTATGAGGCAATAGTTTTAATTTTGCAAGTCATCCAGGTACAAGTTGTTTTGCTTAATTTGAAGGAAGCACTGTAATTTTACTCCAGTTTGTTGCAGTTGTATTATAATCACAAAACTGAGTTTTTTACCAGTATCTTGTTCATACTGGAAAGTCTTCTCAACTAGTGGGACTATTTGTACTAGAGAAAGGTACCTACAGGAGCTGAAATATTAGACTCTGCCTTTGTTAACGTGGGTGAAGAAGCAGGCAGCTTTTCGCAAGCCTTGTGCTAAAATTTCTTCAAGAGCTTAAATTTTTTCTGAGGTTTGGAGGTGACTGAAGTCTCTGAGTTCTCCTGATTTTCAGTTAGAGTTAAGATTCCACCTTACTTTTACCCTTTGCAATTGCACTTCCCCTTTGGTGTCACTTTGATTCCCTGTACAAGGAAATTCCTGCCCATGGAGATTGTTTTGTCTGAGGAAATGGGTCAGTCTGAGGCTTTGCTCATTTTTCCACATATGCAATACCAGAAGAATAATTCCAGCCTCTTCCAAAGAAAAATTTTTTGCATTTTGTACATAATACAAAACTTTTATCACTAATTTTTCAGGCTCTTTGGAGAGAGAAGAATTGGAATGTTTTGGAATTTTATCTCCTGAGTGAAGTATTAATCAACCATTATCCATTAATCAACCATTATCCATTGCAAAGTTTTCTTAAGGGTTCATTGCATGAAAGAAACAACGCATTTACATCTACCTTTAAGAATTTTACTCTTTGGAGAACAGACATTGTGATTTGATGTCATGCTTTATATAAGAAGTATGTAGGGTAATTTCTTCCAGTTCATTGGAGGAATCCTTATGTATGAGATTGAAACACTTCTTTATTTGGAGTATTCTGACAAAGTAATGAAAACAGAGTATTTCTAGCCATAGTCATGTAAAATTCAGATATTTAAACCTCGTAGTTTACCCTGATTTTACATCTAGCCTCCAGCAGTAAAAATTAGTCAGCATGGATCAAATAGTGGGTGAAAACTGTGAGGTTTGTAAGAAGAAAACTGTTCTTTCATACACTAGTTTCTGCACAGGGCTTTTCTCTTACAGAAATCTTGCAAAATTTGGCTATTTATCTTACATAAAAATATAATTTATGGAGATTGCTTCATTTCTAAACTCTGTTTTATTGAGGATTATTAGCTCTTCATGGTAAATGTTGGTCCTTGGTTATGGGATTGTAAATAGCAATTATCTTAAATTTCTTCACTGTTTGGCCAAACAGTCGTGAGAGAGATTTTATTGACTTCAGTTTGCTGTAATTTAATTATACTGTAAGATTTTCTGACAGCTCTGTTACTCATTTCTTAACTTTATTTTTAACAAACTTGTGTTCTTTCAAAAGCAGCCTTTTGACTGATTTTAAACAGATGAGTTTCTCATTTGGCAGCTTGTACCGGAAACCAATGTAAGAGTTTTAGTCTCAATGGCCAATCTTGATCTTGCTGGAAATATCTAACAATCATGTATAAGCTGTAAAGGTGAAGTTTTACAGAAGCAAGATCAGGAGAAAGTTTCCCTGTTAGTTTTTACATTTTCTGTGGGGATTCATATGGAAGTTAGAATAAAAATAGTCTGGGTGAGATTGTCCAAGGGTATTTGAAAGCTTAAAGAAGATAGGACTTGAAAATATCTTAAGTCTTTTAGGCACCGTGGGTTTCAGTTGTTTGTAGTGGACACTGGAAGTACAACTAGGAATACTGTACAAGAAAGGTAAAACCTTCAAGAAATATCTGGAGACATTCGTTGAGGGGATCAGCTGCTTACAGTTTTGTTGGTGCTTTTAGAGGGAACCCTGAAGATGAAAATGCGACTAAGTAGTTTAAATGACAGGAAATTATGACACGTGTCAAGTGAACAAGCAGAGACTGAAGTGTGGGTGAAAGCTATGTGAGGAGTTAACAAAAGCAAATAGACCTTTGTTTGCCAGAAAACTGGAAATTACAGAAAGCTTTTTATTCTTAATGTGTAATATTTATGTTATTTTAATAGGGTTTTTGTGTACACACTAATATATTTTATGTGTTTGGGTATTTTTATATAAAATATAGATAATAACATATAGTATAATACATAATATACTGTATTTCTCTATTCTTAGTGTTTAGCAGTAGCAGCAGCAAAATATGTAAGATCTATTACTGCTGACCTAAGCTGGACAGATTTTTTTTCACTGTCCTCTGTGTAGTAAATCCTTGTCTGGTTACAGTGGGACTGTAGTTGAGAGGCCAGGTATTACTAATTCCTTAAGGCAGAGCCAGACGAAGATGGGAGTACCCAGAGCAGTCTTACGTGAACCTGGAAAAATGTTGCTTGTTGCAATTGTGTAGATTATTTTCTATTCTTAGATAATGAAAGGGTTTTCTAAATACTTCTAACTAGATCCTGGAAACAATTTAGCTAGAACAAACAGTCTCTAAACAAACGTCCGTGTCTCTCCCAGCCCTAACCCCTGTGGAAATTTGGGACCAAAGTGGGCTCATGCTGGTTCTCAGTGGCTTGTTAAGCTTTTGGCCTGCTCCCAGGCACTGGTATCTTCCTTCTCTTCTGCATCCCCACTTTCCAAATGTTTCTGAGTGTACTTACTAGCCTTTCAGTAATTTTGAGGCCAGAGAGATGGCTATAGCCCTCTGGTCTGCACTGCTGAATCATAACAGGCCACACAATCTGCCTGGTAATCACTGTTTTAAACCCTGCAAGAGTGAGTGAGTATCTTATGGGAAGACACTGACTCTTCATTTAAAAGATATTGAATGAGTATTAATCCAATGTGTCTACAGACAAATTGTTCCAAAGGGTTGACTGTTAACAGTCAGAGGAATGTGTGTCTTATTTCTAATCAGTTTACCTGACTCCAGGTCTCAGTGATTCTTATATATTTTTCCTGTTACAGTAAAATGCCCAATTAAATACAAGCAAATAATTTCTAAGTCACCTCTCTGATCGTAATTTGCAAACAAAACCAAAAGTAAACTTATAAAGCCTGTCATCATAATGCAGATATTTCAGACTTTTTTGTCCCCCAAACTTTGCAGGTTTTGGCAGCTTTTCTTTTGGAGAGTGGATTCTGATCTGGGATTGAGCATTTCACCTAGCAATAGTTTGCATAATATTATGCACAGACTCCTTATTTTTTTCTCTAATCCTATTGGGTAATCAGCATTTTTTTTCTGCCAGAATAGTTGTGTATTACATTAACACTCCTAGATACCTAATAATTCCAGGAGGATGTATTCTAAAAGATGTACATGATTTTAAGTCCCTTTTGGATTGACTTATGTGATATACATTACATGTTTCAAGATCTATAATCTAGCATTCACTAGAGTTGAATTTCATATTATTTAGATAAGATCACATTTGTAAGTGATCTGAATTAGTCTAACTACACCAACTACTCCATCTTCACCATTTACTATACTATTTGCAAACTTAAGCAAAAATTGCTTTGCTTCACTTTTTTGACTAAGATACTTGGCCAAAATTTTGGCAGCTGCCCTCCATGAATGGCAATTACTTGTTTATAATTAGTTTTCCAGCTGCATTTATTATTAATTTATGGCTACCATGACTTTTTTTTTTTCATCAAAATGTATTAAACAGAGTTTTCTAAAATATTGAGTCTTTAAACATGATTTAGTGAAAAATAGTGATTACAAGGAAGCGTGTGATATCAACTCACACACAATCCTAAAAGGTTAATTTGAAAACTCCGTTAAAAATGTTTTGGACTCCATGTATTCATTTCTGGTTGATTTGCTACTGTGAGAACAAACACTGTGGAGGTAAGAAATACAAATCTATATTGTATGTCAATGCAAAAAGCTTTAGTACCAATGTGTATCAGAAAAGAAACGTGTATACAGAGCTTTAATTAATTAGAAAGTTTTACTTAGTATATGATATCAGGTCTTGTAAGATTAATCTTTGCTGTTGGTTAGTCCTGTGTTGCATTCCTTATAGTCATAGTTACGCTACTTTTTTTTTTAGTAAAGGCATCCAAGTAACTCCATTCAAATACAGCAGGAAAAAAAAAAAAGTCCAAACTGAATTATATTGTATCACAGTCCAGTCAGTTTTCCTGATTTTATTACATAATTATACCTAGAAGTAATTTTCAGTGGTGTTAACAGGGCTAATGTCATTGCTCTCTGACATTCACAATCTTTTTGTTGACATACCACCAAACACCTCCTCTATTTAAAAGTATGTGGATCTCCTTATTGATGATTTGGGCTTGTTTAAGTTTTTCTCCGATAAAAATTCTTAGACTGTAAGGGATCAGTACGGGAGGAGTGACGTTGACCGTGATGTAAATATTTAGTTACAGGCCATCTCCTTTCTTTGACTGAAATGCTAAGAGTTGATGCTTAGTTTACTGGACTGCTGAAAGGATCCTGTTCTAGGCGGAAGATGTGCGTTGTTTGTCTGGGGCACTGGGCAGCAGATGCCACATGTTGCCATCCCTCAGGCAAGTGTATCAGGAAACTGAAATGAGGGCAGGATGCTGCATGGTTCTGGGTGGGGCAAGACAGTGCAGAGAGCATCCTTGTTCCTTCTGAGTGGAGGTGCTTGCTCTTGCTGTGATGTTGTCAGGAACAGTGATAGCAAATGAGCTCAGAAGTGGATATTCCTTCAGAGATGTTCCTTTCACCAAAAAGAAACGGTTGCCTACCTATTTCGTATGTATCTTTTGCTGCAAAGTTACTCAGTTGTATCCTTACACACCTTGTCACTCCAGTGGTCCTCTCTTAAACTGAGTCTCCACATAGGCATGCCAGCTTGGCATTGTCTAAGGAGCTCATCCCCAAACTGATCCAAAGCAAACTACGGAGTGCTTTCCTCTAGCTAAATCAGTAAATGAAACACCAGTTGATAAGGTGGCGTCCAAAGGGTAGTGCTGATATGCAGTTTCCAGCGTTGGAGTCCACTAAATATTTCCTGAGGAGACAAACCAGTTTCAGTAACGTTTACTTGCTGTTGGACCGAAACTGAGAAACGTAGAATGTTCTCTTTGATCTAGTCAGGTGCTATCTGTTTTGGTGTAAGGCATTCTGTTACCTCAAGTAAATGTTACTGTTCCAGCAGTCATCTTATAAGCATATAGCATCAGATACCTGCCAGCCTGGGAGCTCCCAGCCAGTCATTCTGTGTTTGTCAGCCAAGGAATAGCTGTGGATCGAGAGGCTGAGAGTGGAATAGCAATTTGTGGTTTGAAAGAGAGCTCTAGCAGAGTAGCGTATGTAACAAAGATTTTCAGCGAAAGAATTGATTGTAATTGATTTCTTCTGCAGTCCCTAAATTTCTTTTTACCTCATCAAGCCTGTCTTCATGAGTGAGAGATGCAGTGGCTGCATGGCACTGTTCTGTGGCACCTGGGAGATGCTACAATTCTTTTTTCTTTTTTTTTAATTTTTTCCCAAAGTTTTAAATTTTAGTCCTTAACAGAATAGGAGAGGGTAAAATTTGTTTTTAACTACATGCCTGATTCATCGCATGGATTTGTCTGCGGGAATTCCCTGCTTTGCCGTGAACGTGGTTCAAGGCCTGCCCCCACACTGAACAACAATTTAATTTTCTGTACAGCGTCAAAGTAGTTTTCCCAGAAGCCTTTACATCAGAAATGAAGCCTATAAACAGAAGCATTAGGCTTCAGTCCCATTGAAAATGCTGAAGGAGGTCCACCCATGTTCTATGCAGATGTTGAAGATTTGAAAAAGAAATTAATGAAAAAAGATGTGCATGACTAGAGCCAAATTTGATCCAATCTTCTGGAAAAATAATCCTAATGCTCTTGCTCAATTTTAAAGTCAATGGGAGTTTTGCCTGTTACAGTTTGGCCCAGCTAAACTAAAGTATTCATAAAAGTGCCTAGTTCTCAAAGAAACATAGTAAAATATTAAAGAAAAGAAATCCAGATGACATTAAGATCAATGGGAAAACAAACTGTGGAAGAAAGATGTGCAGTCCAAGATTAAATTATATGCCTCCAGTTCTTAAAGCTTGGACCTAGTAACTTCCGCTGGCTGAGTTTGTATGTAAGAGCCCTCCAAACTGAGTCATTTTCGTGGTCAATTGTATAAGGTTTTTTCCATCTTCCCCATTGACTGCTGCAGGAAGTCTGATGTAGATGCTGTTTGGTGATTGTATCCAGCTGCTAGTGTCAAAACATCTGTAGAAGAGGAATGTACTGTGAAAATCTCAGACAAACCACTGGGTTTATTCTGCAGCTAACGTGAGGCACTGATTTGTGTGAGCTAATTTGTTCCTGCAGTAACGTGTCTCAATTAAAAAGCAGACACCTTTGGCTCATGTTTTTCAGCATTATCAGAAAACCCTCACTTCTGGATTTTTGCCAGTGATTTTCTTCCACAAAAAACAAACTGGGTCTGCCTGGACCTTTGAGTGGCCAGTGCATGTGTTATTTTAGATCCAGAATAGTACTGTTTAAGTCCCACTCTTCCTCAGCTATGCCATGTAGCAGTGTGTGTGTTTGTGTTTGTGTTAACATTTATGTCCCACTAGTCAGACTAGTACATTGGTTATGCTTTATCTTGGGCAAAGTCATACCTAAGAATGTAGTTGCACAAGAAAAGCTCGCTGTGTTGTTGCCTGCTTTCCAGATTATCTTCTGCAGTTGTTTTTAGTAATGTTCTCTATGTGTCTGAAGAGTAATTATTTTTTTTTTTTCTCCCCCTAAAGATTTACTGGGAAAGGGAACAAAAATTCCTTATTTAGCCTGGTGTAACCCCTCCTAGTTTTGTCAGCCCAGATTATGTAGAAGTAAATAGTCTTCATCAGCTTAGCGTCTCTGTGAAGAAGGGTTGAAGAAACCTGGACTTTATGTGGTCTCCTGTCAGTGTAATTGGATGCAATACAGAAAAACAGGGACTGCTATGTAACACTTCAGCTTCTTTAATAGTGTGATCTTCCTTTGGGCTTTGCAGACACAGTTGCTGCTTTATTTTTTTTAACCATGCAGATAACGCTGATACCTCATCCTTCCTACAGGTGTTTTTTTTTCATTTCTGCAAATATCAAAACTTACAGTATTTTTTTATTTTTTTATTAAAAAGTCCTTCTGAAAACTCCTAGAGGTTATGGCAGCAGTGGCAAAACCAGGCTGGTACTAATTAACCCTAAGAATCTATTATTTTCCTTCTGTGACTCCTGCCTTATCAAAAACAGCTTATAAATCAGTTAGGTTTGAGGAAGTAAAGCAATGGAAAAAAATGTCGTATTTGAGCAGTTGTGTTGCCCTCATGCTGGTAGCTGACAACAGCAATTTCTCATTGCAGAAATAATGATGTTTGCCATCTATTATAAAAAAAATTGGAAAGAAAAGAACCCTACAGTTTACAAAATGTCACCAGATTGCCAGACGCAGGGCTGCACTGAAAATGTATATGTTAACGTATGGTTTGGGAGCAACCCTTCTAGCCTCAAAGTTGCTGTGAAGTTAAGGCAAAGGCACAGCTTTTCCCTGAATGAGGCTATATTTCAAGTGAACTTCATTAATTTAATATGAAATATTTTAGCTTTGTTTCGTATTGTGTAGATAATAGCATGTCCTGATGAATGTGAATAATGGAGTTAAGTTTGAGTTTAGAGACCAGGATTCCCCATCAGAGGCTGAAATATGGTTACTTAATGAAGTTATATTTTCTCTCCTTTACTACGTAGGAGAGGGAAAGACCTTTTATACAATTCACGGCTGTGAAATTGTAATCTATAATTGATAATATTTGATAATAAGGGACTGAATAGGCTTATGGCTTTGTACACTTGTTTCTAATGTTTATTCTTCCCTTAGTGCAAAGTTATGGCAATGCACTCCTAAATCTTTGTCTGCTCTGGCCACCACACATGATGCAGACGTGCATGATGAAAAACATTAACAAACATTTAATTTTACTGAATTATTCTGACTGCTGATGTTCAATGGTGTATTAAGGACACTGGCATTTGTGAATTCTGTGAAGGCCTGCAGACCATTTTGCTTATAAATGCAAAGCCATCACTTCATTCTGCAGCATATTGTAGAAATAGCTATACTACAAAGTAGCAAAGCCCTATGAGCTTCTCCTCTGATAAGTTTTCTTGGTTTTTTGGTTTAGACACTGGAAAACATTGCTTTTTACAGGGAAAACCTTGCTTTGAAAAGCGTCTTTGAAGCCAGTAAACATGTTGAATGAACAGGAGAAAGAGAAAGTAGCTGCTTTTTTGGTGAGGCTGTTGAATTAAATGCACAAACTTCCAAGAGCTCAGATTTGGTGAAGTAAAACAATGTTGGTTTTTATACAACACATGTTTTAACTGCAGTGTGCAAAAGCCTCAACTCAGGGATACCGTTGCTGACGAATGGGGAGAAGATGGTTGGAGTTCGTTCTTCATCAGGGATAACTGTTTCTTTCATGTTAAACCGCTGAAGACTCTGGGTATGCAGTTCAGAAAATGATGATGACTGTATCAAACCAAAATATTGTGATTTTGCAGCCCCTTCTTCATCTTTTCAAGGTTTTTAAGAGCTCAGACCTTCCAGTTGTTCCGTTCACAGACAATATTGCAGATCTTTCATAGAAGTTCTTACCAATGTGAGAAAAGAGAGGGATCTTCTGAGCCTGCTGTTAAGTGAGGGGGGGAAGAAAATGACCTTTTCATTATCAATAGCTGTAAACTCTTCAATTTTTAATATCACATTTCATTTTTTCAAATGCTTTTTTCCAACAAGTTTTGACATCTGTTCCATTTATTTGTCATGAGTCATTGTTTTCAAAAAGAGAGTGAAATCTGGCATTTGCCAAAAAGTCACTGATGCAAATATTGATAATTGCTTCTTCGAGAGTTTTCAACACTGATGAGGTTAAGGTCATCAGGAGACCCCACTTATAATATTTTAGTAAGGGTGCTGTGAGTCAAACTGATGTGCGCTGCAGCAGATGCACCAGATGGATCTCTGGTAGCTTGCACGCACTGTATCAAGTCAGACAACAAATAGTTCAAGATATAAGACTATAATAATCCTACTGAGTAAAGTAACTTTCAAAAAATAATGTAAGCAGTTTAGAGGTGATGCTAGCAAGCACTCCACTGTTGCATTTCACGACTGTCAACTGATATGCCCCTTCAACACCTTTCATGCCCTCTTTGAGTTTTACTGAGGCAAGATCAGTAATAGAAAACAATCTTCATGGATCTTATTATTAAAAGTTGTTTTTCAAAATAAGCAATACATAAGATTTCTGTCTAAAGTTACTTGATGGTAAAAGAATATGACATAACTGGCATCAATTATGCAATGCAGATATTGTGGACAGTTTATTTTTAGAGGCAATGAAAATGCAAAAGAAGATATGTGTTATGAAAATGAATACTTAACCTAAACTTTTGTGGTTCTTCTGTTTTGGTTTGCAAGACAATTTCTACATTCTTGCTTTCTAAATGGATCAACCACGAACATATAATAACCCAGATTAACTCAGCAGAGGCAGAAAAATAGATTTTCTTGCTTCAGGCTACATGTGTTATTAGTAATGTGGTTAACTGTTGACAGCATGGCGAGGTATGAATTAATACTACCCATTTGTTCTGTATTCAAGGTCTTGTTTCAATTACAGAAGTTTATTATATAATGACACTTTAAAAAAGTATTTACATGGTTAATTGACAAGACTGACATTTTTATTAATCTTTCTGAAACAGTATGTAATTCACTGTTGGGAAGTATATCTAAGACAACAAAAGCAGTATTCTGCACTCTTAAAGACGTTTCACCTTCAGACTGTTGCATGATTTGTGAATGGGCACATGTGTATGTTGCTAGCTGCACTGATAAACTTGCTGGTGATGTATGAAATTACGATAGTACTTACGATAAATAAGAGGTACAGAAGCTTTGTAAAATTAAGTATTTTTTTCTGTGATAAGAGCTGAATGTGTAAGGGGTAGAAAGAGCAAAGTTTACCACAGCACAGTGCATAGGTGCACCATTCTTTTCAGCTTTCATGAAACTGATGTTTTACATTTCTCTTGGGTATACAAATGTCCTTCCCGCATTTCAATGACTGCTAATATGTACCATTTCATATAAAGGTATCAGTTCATAACACAGGCAGGTTTGGGGAAGGGAAATGTTAGAATTAACATTCTGGCATCTAGAGCTGGGTTCTGTGTCTGCCTCCATTATAGAGCTTGTGGGACTAGGAGTTATCACTGAGGCCTTGAGTCTGATTTTTATCTGCAGGAAGGTGGCTTCAGAAGCAGAATGATCTTAAGGTGGTCTACATTCTGTATAACTTAGCACGTTGCACAGTAATTTATCATGGATTTTTGCATCATATTACTGGGGAGTATATATACCTAATACATATCTAGGCTGACATGTAGTATACGGGTGTATGGTATTAGTGTTACTACTTAAGAAAAAATAGGTACAAAAATGGATGATTGTTTCTGCTTCTGATTTGCTCTGCATGGAAAAAACAAAAGTTTTTTTTAACCATCAGCATGAAAATAAAGCAGTGTTTTCATCATCTGAAGAAGAAAATTGATAAAGTCTCAAAATATAAAACCACTACTTAAAAAATATCAGAAGTCATGATAGCTTTCTTATGGCAAGGGTTTGTAATCTTTCCCAGGTGATTTGCCATAATACACTGTTTTTTCTCAAATTAAGGTAGAGCTTAGCAGGACCCAAGAAGCTGCATAAACTCAGCCGAGCCAGAAGCTGAGAACCAGCTGTCTCTCTCAGGTGCTACCCTGAAGATGCTGGGTCCCCCTGCTTCTAACCTGCAGCCAGACTTGCTGAATGTCTTCCAAAATCACTTCTGTGGTCTGTTTTTTCCTGCTTAGGATACTGCTGACTTAAGCACTCCAGGGAGTGTTGCCACACTCAGGTCTTCCATAAGCAGTTGTGGAGAAGGAGCAGGGCCCTTTGGGTCCACCGTTTGCTTTTGTTGTCTGTATGAGATGTCAGAACAGACTCGGGAAGTCACAAAACACAAGAAGGTACTTAAGAAGGGGGCACATGTCTTCACCTCCATGAGTAAGAGGTGAAGATGTAAGAAAGGAAAAATTCCACGTTCGGTGGTGTACAGGCTGAACCAGCAAAGACACGTTAAAACATAATCGTGTACTTGCACAGTAGTTAAGCAGGGCTTTTCTATACATAGTGCTTCCCCTATCAGACCTTAATGCTATATCTTAAATTTTTTTTATAATGTCATTACTATCCCTCTGATTCTCTGGTTATTTTTTCATCAGTTTTGTTTTTGAAATGTCCCTGGACAGACTGCAATTTTAAAGAACATGTTTATTATTCAAAACTGCAAAAATCACTTATTTTTAGTTGATGTGATCTGAAGTTTAAAATCTGTAATTAGTCACCTGATTTTTTGACTCCTATTATTTGTGTTCTGCTTGGAACAGAAAACAGCTGGCACAGTCCTCCCAAAGCAAATGAACTTTGTAACTACTGGAATTTTATTGGTGTGTATAAAACCTATCTTCCATAATCAGAAAAAAAGTCTACGTTCTCTATGTGCTCATAAAAATTAAGCAAGGAGGTGTATGGAAATTATGATGGAATGTTCAACTTAGATGATTTGGATTTTCTGTCTTTTCTGTCTCTTTCCATCTGTCTTTTCCGTCTTTTTTCACTCCGTGCACATGCTGCAATGGGTGTTTCTCAGAGTGTAAGCCTGGCTGATCTGTGATTTCTCTTTCACAGCTGGGTATCATCAGATATGTTTCTCCCCTGTTTCCACCTTAAGAAATGATGCTGTGGGGCTATAAAAGGCTTGTGCTACTTTGGACTAAGTGGAATCTAGTAACACTCAGCAGATGACACTTCAATATCCTTTAAAAAATGGAATCTGAAGCAGTTGTTTGTAAATGTAAGCTGGAATGAATGAGAAGGCTGTTCTGTTACTTCATTCCCTGTGAGATTTTGTCTGCTGGTCAGAAAAAATGACTGTGCTTGCAGGTGCCTGGTTTGAATAGCTGTCTGGAGGCGCAGCTGCTTAGGGCTGATCTGGCTTAGAGCCACCTTTCTCTGCTTGCGTGTCAGCTTGGTATATCTAGATGGAAGGAAAAGCCCGGAGCTGCTGAGATGATACGGAGAGTGTGCTGCGAATGACCATGGGCTGGGGAATGGCTTGTCCCTCTTGACTCTGGCTCTTCTCCTGGTCCCGGAGGATTGGGCTGAAGCTGTGTGAACATATCATTTTGGAATCAGTGGTAGAATAATGGTTTTAGCATGGAGTTGGAACACTGTGAGAAAAGTGGCGTCAAGTAAGCTATTATTCATGGTAAACTTTACAACGTGAGTGGACAAAGCGATTGATGTGTTTGAGAAGAAAGCAGAATTGCCTCAACAGATGACTGGCGATAGTGACTAACCTGATACCTTGGGCTGACCGGAGGAAAGACTATGCAAACCAATGGAGACCCTGGTGCTGATGCTTTTGGGAAGGCGTTGAGCTTAGTTCAGTGCCAGGATAGCATACTGGTTGTGTGTTTCTCCATCACTGGCAGTGACATATTTGAGTGTCCAGCCTGGACATGTTCCTGTGTGACCTACTCTAGGTGATCGTGCTCTGGCCAGGAGGTTGGACTAGATGATCTGTAGAGTTCCCTTCCAACCCTTAACTTTCCATGAGTGTAGTTCTGTGTGGGATTCATCTGTCCAACGTACTAGTTGTCCTGGACTTCCTTCCTAGTCAGCATAAACTTAAGGAAGGTGTCTTAAAAGAGATGGTATTCACCACACCCCGCAATTATTCCAGTGTCTCCACTGAAAAGGCAGCCTAGTTTCTATGCATGCAGAAGACTGGATGAATTCTAATCTGACAAAAAAAAAATAGTAAGAATGTACCTTGAGATGGTTTTATTAGCTTCTCAGGGCTCTCATCTCCTTCATGCTTGGCCTTTGAAGAAGGATGTGTGCTAGAAAACGCTAATCGTTTTCTTAATGAGGCTGAAGGGAGGGGCAAAGCTGATGGGAAAGAAAATATATTGAGTCTTAGTCTGTTTTTTTCTTTGCCTTGACATATTGTGAAATAATCTGAATTGGATAGGGAAATCGTAATAGAGAAAAAGCAGATGAGACAGCAGAGATTGTTCATCTGTGGTTTTCAGCATTGAAATATGTACTAGAAATCAAAAAACGGTCTGATCATTTGGGTTTGAATTTTGAGTACTTCCTGCTTTCTTTTGCATATGCTAGTACAAGGATTAAAATTTTAGATGTAAAATTTTAAATATTGGTGAGTATAGCAACACAAAAAATGTAATGTGTTTCAGTGCTTGCCCCAGAAACATGCTGTCTGCTATCAGGAGAAGCCCAAGAAGATAAAGCGCTTTCACTAGTTTACCAAATTAAAAAAAAGTTTGGCATTTGATACATTAGTAAGAAGTCTTCAAGTTTATATTTCACTTGCAGAAACACAAGGCTGGTTTGTTTGACTATAAGGGGTAGGTATGTAATAATTTGTGCTACTTGTAATCAACTGATGTCACTTGACATAAGTGGTCAGGTAGAGTGATCTAGTGTGGTCTGGTAGAGAGTACACATCTGTAAGCCAGGGTGTACCCAAGTACGTTGCCTGGCCAATTGTATACTTACCTAGGTGATAAATGTTCAGCTGGCAGGATTGTCATTAACCCTGTTAATTTCAGATCCATACCTCATTTTTTTTGGCTTTCTTCCATTTTTTTCTGCTACTTGTACTTTAAATATGAGGTATCTTGTTGATATATGTTTTTGGAAAATTAAAAATGATTCTCTAAAGAAAATGCTCTGAATTCAGACACTACTTTGAACCGGAGGGGATAACTTATATTAAAGGTGCCACGAGTTAACCCTGGTGAGCAGCTAAGCACCACACAGCTTCTCGCTTGCTTCTCCCCTCCTCTACCCCAGAGGGGCATGCAAGGGGGAAGGGAGGAATAAAGCAAGAAAACTTGTTTAAAAAGTGAAGGATGAGTGGAAGGAGAGAGAAGAAAACAAGCGGTACAAAGGCAATCACTCCTCACTTCCCACGGATAGACCAATGCCCAACCAGTTGCCAAGCAAAAGGATGGCTAACCTCCCTAGAGTTCCCTCTTTTCCCCTTTACTGGTGAATGTGATGTTACATGGTGTGGAATAATTCTTTGGTTACTTTGCGTCATTTGCCTGGTTGTATCCCCTCCCAGCCTATTGCACACCCACTGGGGAAGCAGAGCAAGAAACAGAAAAGTCCTTGATGCTGTGCAAACACCATTCAGCAAAAACTAGAGCATTAATGTGTTATCAGTACTGTTTTGGTCAAAATTCTAAAGTATAGCACCATATGAGCTGCTATGAAGGAAATGTAACTCTATCATTGGCAGGCCTAGTACAATGTCCACCCATTATTCAATATTAATTATCATAGAATGGCCTAGGCTGGAAGGGACCTTAGAGATCATCTAATCCAACCTCCCTGTCATGGGCAGGGATGTCACCTCTTGACTAGATCAGGCAACACATGGGGGCTGAACAAGAATCGAACCCGCAGCCTTGGTGTTGTCAGCGCCATGCTCAACCAACTGAGCTAACCAGTCCCCTCAGTTATGTCCTGCTCAGGAACTGCACTATCTAATACATCCTCACTGACCACCAACCCCCTTCCTGTCCTTTGATTTATACACAGTTATCTTCCCTTAGTCTACAGGTGATCCCTGTGAAATGTCATAAAATGTCCACTGAGTTGATTTAGTCCATGACTTCAGTTTTCTCTGGTATGGTGGTCACTCTAAGCAGGAGAGTCACGTTGTTTTGAGTTACTGAACACCAAAGTCAGTTCAGGTTAGGTTACTGCTGCACTTGTTCAGCTTTTGCAAGGATCTTTCTCTGTTGCTTTATCTGTGGTCTTTCCTAAAATAGACAACTCAAATAATGGGTTATTTTCTCGCAAGGTCAAATCTCCCTGAGGTACTCATCAGATTTCCTCACCCTCCTTCATTACTCACCAGGTGTCCTGGATACCACTGCCCTTTACACCAGAGGCTTTTCTTATGTGGCCGACTTCGTTATGGCGCATGTTTCACATTTGTTAATAACCTGTGCAGTGGCATCAGGGGTAAGGACCACCCCTTGATCTTGAGTCCAAAGGTATGTTGCATTCAATTTAAATCCATTTCCCCTTGTCCTAGCACTGGACTCTCTTGTCCCTTTCCAGCCTTCCTGTAGGTTGCTTTCAGGTATTGGAAGGCAGTTATAAGGTCCCCCTGGAGTCTTCTCTTTTACAAGGCTGAACAATCACAGCTCCCTCAGCCTGTCCTCATAGCAGAAGTGCTCCAGCCCCTGGATTATCTCTGTGGCCCTCCTCTGGACTTGTTCCAACAGATTCATACTCCTCTTATGGTGGGGACACAGAACTGGACACAGTATTTCAGCTGGGGTCTCACAAAAGCAGAGTGGAGGGGGAGAATCACCTCTCTTGATCTGCTGTCCATACTCCTCTTGATGCATCCCAGAACACATTAGGCCTTCTGAGCTGCATGAGCACCCTGCCAGCCCATGTTGATCTTCTCATCTTATCAGCACACCTAAGTCCTTCTCTTCAGGGCTACTCTGCTCTGTACCCAGTTTATATTTGTGCCTGGGATTGGTCTGACCCAGGTGCAAGACCTTGCACTTTGACTTGTTGAAGCTCATGCAGTTTGCACTGGCCCATTTCTCAAGCCTATCAAGGTCCCTCTGGATGGCATCTCTTCCCTCAAGTGACTCCACGGCACCACACAGCTTGGTGTCATTGGCAAAATTACTGAGGGTGCACTTGTTGCCGTTGTTCATGTTGCTGACAAAGATGTTGAACAGCGCTGGACCCAGAACAGACCCCTGAGGAACACCGCTTGTCACTGGTTTCCATGTAGACATTGAGCCATTGACCACAACTCTTTGAGTGTGACCATCCAGCCAGTTCTGTATCCACTGAGTGGTCCATCTGTCAAGTCCATGTCTCTCCATTTTAGAGACAAGGATGCCACGCAGGACAGTGTCAAATGCTTTGCACAAGTCCAGGTAGATGACATCAGTCATTTTTCCCCTGTCAACTAGCGCTGTAGCTTTGTCGTAGAAGGCCACCAAATTAGTCAGGCACAATTTACCTTTAGTGAAGCCATATTGGCTGTCACCAATCACCTCACTATTTTTTGTGTGCCTTAGCACTGTTACCAGCATGATCTGCACCATGATTTTACCTGCCACAGAGGTGAGACTGACTTGTCTGTAGTTCCCTGGGTTTTCTTTGCTTCCTTTACTTATAGTTGAGGGTTAGGTCTCTCGTGTACTCTCAGGACCTGTTTGTGTGGCCTCAGAGCAGAGACCTTCTTGCCCCTTTGAGGGCTCTGGACAGTGGCTCAATAGACATGGGCCAGGTTCCAACACAGTCTTAGAAGCTGGTGTGTTAAATTAAAAGTGTTGCCAAGTTTGCACCAGACAACAGGAATTTGAGACACTAAGGAGTAGTGGACAAGATGTCTGATGAGCACTGGAACTTGACAGAATTGTTTGGAAGCTCTAACATCCAAAGCGCAGATGTTAAAAGATCAGGATTAAGGGACTAGACAGTGTATGAACAACACTGATGTAGCCAGTCACTATTTCATGGGTCTTTGAAAGCAAACTAGAAAGAGACAGATAAACAGCCATACTAAGACATCTCTTTGGAAGCAAAATCTATGTGGTTCTATAAAGAATCTGATATTCATATTATTTGCATGTCGGCATAGCAGGTGTGCATATGAGAGTCTGAAATACAGCATTATCTTGAGGATCTCTTCAACTTAAGAAGAAGAGCCTGTAGTGGATGCAACTCCTCAGCCTTTGAGATGTGAATACTTAGGAGGCTACTGAAACAGGCAGTAGCTTGGACGCCTTTCTAAAGCAACTCTTGATTTACTCTGTTTTCTCTAAAAAGAGGATTGCATCCCTCATTTTTTTTACCTAAAGGAGAGTGCACCCCTGCTGCTGTCTCTGTAGCTGCTGTTATTGTACCACTGCTCACAATGCCTTTGGAGGCAGAGTGGGAAATGTTCATGGTAGAGGTCAAGACTGGTGCCAAACAGGGCTGCAGTGGTCACACCCTGGTGGAATTCACAATCTTGAGGGATATGGGTCAGGTGTGTAGAGTCAGGACCCTGAAATTCAGAAGAGCAAACTTTGAATTGTTGAAGGAATTAGTGGATGGCACCCCATGGGAAACAGCCCTAGAGGATAAAGGAGCAGAACAGAGCTGGCAGCTCTTTAGGGACATTGTTTTTAGACCACAAGAGCTCTTAATTCTTATGTGTAAGAAATCAGGCAAGGAAGGCCAAAGATCAGCATGACTGAGTAAGGACCTCCTGGTCAAACAAAATTGGAAGAAAGAAATGCACAGACAGTGAAACTAGGGACATGTATTCTAGGAAGAATATAGAGATGCTGCCCAGATGTGTAGGGATGTGAGCAGGAAAGCTGAGGCACAGGTGGAGCTGAATTTGGCGAGGGATATGAAGAATAATAAGGGCTGCAGGTATGCTGGTGAGAAGAGGAAGATTAAAGAAAATGTACCCCCCTGATAAGTAAGACAAGAAAACTGATTACAACCAACATGGACCTATTTTTTTTTTTTTTATCTTTAATCATTATTGGAAGCAATCTCTTATCCCTATACAAACTAGAGGAAGGTCATGTGAACAAAATATCTGTTTTCTAGCAGCAGTTCCTTCAGCTCTCTGAAGGAGGGTTGTTTTGCAAGCAGAAGAGCTTTTCTATTAGGTCTTGCCAAGCAGAATTGTTTTACCTGCTCCACATGAAAAGTATTCCGTGATTGGTGACCACTAAATATTGAGTGAGAAAATGGGCTTCTGTAGCAATTCTCTTCCCTATAACTTGTTCTATGTATTGGCTGTTCACCTTCGTTGAAGATGCATCTAACAAAATTGCAGCATGTGATACCACAGATAAAATAATGTTTCTGTGTAACATCCTTGTTGCTAAACTGAAAATTTATTGCTTGCATGTACAGAAGAGATTTTCTACTGATAAAATTTTCCCATTCTAGAGACAGCAAAATACAGCTAGAACTATTGATTTTGAGAACTGTCCTTAGGAAATATTTATTTTCCTCAAAAACTATGTTATGTCACACAGATTTGAAAGCTTTTAGCGCTTTTTAAAAAATTTAGTGTTCAGACCCATTCTGCTTGAACATAATGTGAATTAATTAGGCTGACTTTAGGGGGAGGTGTGCTTTTTGGTTGGTGGTGTTTTCTTTTTTTTCTTTAAAGAAGAATCACTGCTGAACAGTATTGAGTTGTTCAGTATAATGCCCTTGTATTGAGTTAACTATCCTCACTTAGGATTTTTAATGCAATTAAATTCTCTGAGTCACTAAGCTGTTTTGTGTTTTTGTACAATTTCTCTATTCAGCATGCTATTTAGTTGTGGTTTTTTTTCTCTACTGACTGCAAGCAAATACCTGTTTGTGCATGGAAAGCCCACAGCCACTTGTTATGGTATTTCAGCGGCGAGGTAAAGAGCAATGCTGAGCGGTAAATAAGTGACAAATTTAAGAGTTCATTTGTGATTGGGGCAGTGGTATTTGAGGGTGCTGTGTCACCAGTCAATTTGTAAACTTGACACAGCTGAAGTTTTCTACATGCACATAGTGCTTTGTACAGTCAGAATACTCTAGGAAGGAAAACGGCTGTATAGTAACAATAAACTCAAAACTTAGCCTTTGTGGTTGTTGTTTAGGGTCCTTTAATTTTGTAATATCTGACTCTGCTTACCTGAAGGTACCAAAGAACGTGTCAAGCCCCCTTTCCCTCAGTTGTTGGATTCATTTACATTCAGTGTTGTCTTTCTTCAAAGAAGCTGGAGGGACTGTAGAAATCTTGGAACAACGAAGCTCAGCAATCTTGTACAAATGTTGCTGTGGCATTCCTTAGACTTCCAATGATACTACTTTGAGTATAAATGGGGTAGGACTTGGATCAACAAGGGCAATTAGCATTTGTCTAGATGGTGAGGGTCCTGCTATTCTTCATTTCCGCGTAGTGCTGAAAACATGACTCGGTCTGCAGAAGCATAAAAATATGTTTACTAATAAGCTGTTCACTGCTGACTATGGTTCTGCAAAATGAGATCCCCATCCTTCAAATGAGAGCGAGCAAGTTTTCTTCTCATTCATATAAATTATTACATTTGGAGTTGAGTAAGAACCTGTTCTTTGAGTTTCAGAAGAAAAGGAGTCTTGCAGTGGATGTGTCCGCACCAGCTGCAGTGTAATGTCAGCTCAAACTGCCTTCCTTTAAAAGTGGGTATATTGGGATTGATGCCAGTCCACCTCACAGGAGAAGAGAGCTGAGCAAAGCTGTCTGCAAAAATGAGATACATGAGCTTGTCCTGAGGTACATGTAGGCAAAATTAAACTGTTTCTAATGTTCAGGCTATCTAATTGAAAGTTTCCATGGTATAATTTTGTTTCACTACGTTGGTTTAGTGGTTTACTGATCCACAGATTGCAAAGGCATCTTTTTATTTGCGATTCATTTACCAGAGGAATGAAGATTATGGACTAATGTTGTATAATTATAATTACAGGGGAAGTTGCTGTGTTAGCGTTACCTAAGTTCTTTCCAGGGAACGATTAGTGAGAAATTACTATCTTGCTGTTTGGCCAGATTAATGCATTTCAGTCCCTTGCCACTTCATGGTATTGTAGGTAGGAGTTTTCTGACAACATTATGTAGGCTGTTTACAGGGAGACTTTTTTACTACTGTTCCCACTAGAACACCACCTCTTTTCTCTGGGTCTGGAAATGGTGGTTTAAAGAGCAATAAAACATTACTCTTGAGGAATTCCATTCTATGTCTGTGGTTTAGATGCAGTTTTGTTTTTCCCATTGCTGAATTTGTTTTTTTCAGTGCATTTGGTGATTTGGCTGGAGGAGGAACTCTATTCCTACAGGAACATGACATTTCATTAGAGCTAAGTTTAGCAGAACATTGCTGCAGCTTAACAGTGATCACTCCCACATTGGTTTGCTGGTACAGTAAAGCAGTTAATGTCCATGCTCATTTAGATTTTCATCTACATTTTGAAGTAGATTAATAATAGCAAGATTAATATGCTTGATTTGTTAGTAGGATTAATTGTTAAAGGATATGGTGCTAGTTAGCTGCTGTAGAGTTTGATAGAAAGGAGCACCGTTCTTTTTTTTTTTCCCCAAATTGGCGTTTTGCTGGGGACTGCAATGTCACGGAAGGTGTCTTTGTGAGTTTGCATGCATATGTTTTGCTGTTGAGACTTAGTCATTGACAGAATTGACTAACTAGGGCCCCAGATAACTTTGCTGCTGCTTGGTCAGGTTTCTGTCATCTTAAGCTGATCCTATGCATTATTTTGCTTCTTTAAAGCTAGCAGTACACTATGTCTTTCCAAAAACAAAGCTTAACTTCTGCACTGTGTGTGTGTGTGTGTGTGTGTGTGAAGCTAATGGCACTTGGAGAGAGAAGACAGTAACACTCAGCACAACAGTACTTCATATAATCTTAGGACAAATAGGCTTGCAAAACAGATTCTGTGAGAAGTTTGTCATGTTTTGAAAATACAGAAACCAGCGACCCATGAACAAGTACAAAACCTGCTTTTTGTCTGACAAAGACCATGTTCTCCTTTTGCAGTAACTGTAGAGGGGATGAGTGGTCACAGATGAGTTGATTGTGATGAGGTACCATAGGTGACAGCAAGCCTGATGCCCAAGTATTGCCAGGAGCAAAAATTTGCCTTTCACTAGGGAGTGAACTGTTACCGGATGTCCATCCATTTTTCTGTATTTAAGACTGGAATCAGTGCCCTGATTTTATTCCGAAAGATCAGCACCTTCAGGGCACATAAACGCTATTGGTCTCTTAAGGACATTCCTGGTTCCATATACATAAGGAACACTGAGATTTCTTTTTGTGTGGATGGACTGAACTCCTATGTCTGGTCTATTGTTAAATGGAATTATTAATTTTCTGACAACTCTTTTCTGCTATGAAATGTGCATTTTCCCAGATATCAAAGATCTTTGATGAGGTCATTGTTTTAAAGAGAAACTGTGCAATGGAGAAACAGTAAGTGTGCAGATCAGCTTTAAAGTAGTCACAAAAGTATTGTGAATTCTTAAATCTGTTTTACTTCCTCATCTTTATGGACTTAATTTACAGCATGTCTGAAAATGGTGATTTCAGGTTGTCAGGATATGCAAGTCTATGTAACACAGAAGTCTTTTAGTAAATTTTGCAGGATTTGTGCAGAACCTCAAAACTGGCAAACCATTTGTTGAATGTAGAGAGGGGGTTGATCTTGGGGTGGAAAATACAGACTTGATGCATTTCAAGGAGAATGAAGTGAGACGAAAGCAAGCTGTAATGAGTCCCACCTTCATTCTGTGTCTGATTTCTAGTATCGTGGTGTGGTTCACTTGCTGTGCAGTGCTCCAGAAGATTCCTCATCAGATAGTGAAGCATGTCGGGGGTCTAATCTGACCTGTGTGATGAGGTTGGCTTTTTGTGGAAACAAAGGGAGAGAGGAGGTGGATAAGTATGCAGGATTAGTTTCTACCTGAGTTCCCCTTAACGTGGGAACTGTGTTGCCATCTTCAGCAATATAAATGTAAACTGGAATTTATACCAGAGCTTGCGTGCGCTCTCTGGGAGCAGAGCTTCTCGCATGCACTCAGGACTGAGGCATGGGGTGTCTTTTATACTTTGAATTAAAGATGGTAGTTCACATATTCCTTATTTGCAAATGAGCAGCTCAGGTCTCAGTCACTCATGGATCTCCTTCAGGTTGTTGCAATTTTATGTGTATTCTGAGATAATTTCTCAGGTGTAGCTTTATGCTTTGTTTTTTGTCCCCGAGTTCAGCGTGGACAGTGTTTTCCTTTCCTGTGGAGGTCAGTCAGGCACAGGAAAGAGCAGAAAGAACTTTGAGGCATCCTTCCATTCCTCTCTGTCAGGTTCTGGCAGACTGGATGCTTCAAGTAATCCCCAAAGAGCAAGTTTTTCTGGAGCTCCACTTTCTCTGAAAAACTTAACACTTTTGGTCTGGTTTCCTGGTTTTGGTCTGAGTTAAGTCA
>NW_009721531.1:0-12191 GCF_000703405.1 Apaloderma vittatum | reverse complement strand
TGTGTGTGTATGTTTGTGTGTCTGTGTGTGTGTGTGTGTGTGTGTCTCAGACAGTGGAGATTTCACAAGGAGACGGTTGTCTTCAGTACCCTGGTTGCAGGATAGGAATCAGAGACTTCATAAGCAATGTAGGTTGTGTCTGGAGACTGGTGCTGAGCCCAGGAGACCCATGATTCATGCGCAGTTCTGCCATGAACTACTAGCTGCAAGCAAATTGTGATTCCCAGTTATGGATGAGTTTTCTCATCTAGAAAGCAATGGGGATGTTTGATTCCTTTGCAAGTAAATTCATGTATGGTATTAGGTGGCACAAAGTTGTTATTAGCAGTGGGTTATTTTGCCTCTATCCACTAGTAAAAAAAAAACCCCACCAAAATGTTTGCATATATAAGTCAGTGTCTAGAGTAGCAGCCTTGCACACTTTTTTTTTGGTTTTACCATTCTTTATTTAGAAATTACTTGTTTTATTTTAGCTAGCATTTCATAACAGCTCTCTGACTTTGAAACCAAAACTATACAGTTACCAATGCTGGTTTTATTTGTTTATTAACTTTTCAGTGGTATCTGGTCTCCCACTGTCACATTTTTTTGTGAGTTCTTGAGTACAGATGTTGTGAAGTGATACAGAAAATATAGCAGAACTTGTAAAGGAAAGGCTTTCTTTGCTTTGTTCAACCTGCTGCCTGAAGTATGAGCAGCACAGCAAAAGGACTGAGAATGAGAAACCGATACAGTTATTGTGGGCTTCATTTTTATGCTTACAAGGCAATCAATCAAGTAATACAGGGATTGTATTTAGATAACTGGGAAGCTCTTGGACATTTAAACTAGGTGCCAACTATTATATATGACACATGTAGTCCCTGTTAAGATAGTCACCAGAGACCATATTGTCTTCTATTACACGGTATTTTTGTGAGATTGGATAATGCTGCTTTGGCTTCATTTCACTGAGAGACAAGTAAGGAACAGAGATGTCTAACTGATGGGCAGATGGGGTTGGCAACGGCTCTTCGTCGTTAGCATCTGCATGACAAAGCACTGCAGTTCCTTGTGGTGCTCCAGCACCGTGCTGTGCAGCATGATGGCTCAGAAACTGCGTCGTGAAGAGTGCGTGTCGTGGTGCTGGAGGCATACAGCAGAGCGTAGAAACCTTTTCTGTGTTAAACCATCCTTACTTTTTGCTTGTACAACCTGAGTTCCCAAATACTTTTGGAATTTTTGTAGCTGAGATTATAGATAACATACATGATTTAAGCGCTTTTACCGACTATCTTTAGGGATTTCTCTAGTTTTAAAAATCTATCTCTAAACAATGGCTGTAGATCTCATAAACCTTCATGTCCCTTCAGACTCGTGCTACACACTTAAGCTTTGCTAATAAAATAAAAACTAAGCACAAATTATTGGACAAATATGTCCCAAACAACCTTTCACAAAAGACAGAGGAAAGAAGAAAAGTGAGAAAATACATTGAAAATATTGTTTCCTTTGTTAGCTATAATATAATATTGTTCTAAAATGAAAGGTACAGTATGGTAAAAAGGTCCATTTTTAATTAGTACTCTTTCTCCTCCTCATACAGTCTCATTCTTTTTTCCAAATATCATTTTAGGTTAAGCGTTCTTCTCAAGGTTTGGGAGTTGGAGGTGTCTTTTTTACCTCAGAGCACTAAAATCTGTTTTAAAAATTACTCTTCTTTCTTTCAGCTTTCATTGAATAACAAATGGCCCTTCTTTCCCCCTGGCCGTTCTCTCTGTTTTCCATCAAATTGTCAGTGTTGTTGGAATAGCTGCTGGTGTTGGGCCAGGGCAGAGAGCAGGCATCAGACTTCCTAAAATAGTACTGAATCGTCACTCCTATTTGTGCTTGTTATGTGTTAAACTCATTCTGAGTTGAGATAGCAGAGTGGCTGCTGCAAACCTGGGGCCATCTGTTTACCAAGGAACTTGTTAACAGGCAATTTTGCTGTGTCTCAGGAGCTTGTACAGAAATGAGCTGCGGTTTTAACTGTGATCTCTATCATCAAAGTTGCTCTGTCATCAAAGCTGTGATTCAAGTCAGCTTTAGAAACTGAGCAGTGATAGTTTAAAAGCAGCAAATCACAGTGGAGACTTCTTATTATAGACATGTACAATTTGACCATTTGCATTACTGGCTTCAAATGTGTGTATTGATTAAGAGCAGTTTAATATCTGTTGTGTCAAACTGGTGAAGGGATTTGCCTCAACTTGTCAACTTCCAAGAGAATTCATGTTCACCCCTAAAACACCATGTATTTCTTCATTACTACTCTGAAAGTTAGTTCAGGAAGGTTTTATTTAAGAAGCTCAGCCTTCTTCATTTTAGTGTTTGTCCCCGATGAGTTCATGATTAAGTAATGTCTTCTGACATAATTCTTTGTTCATGCAACAGCATAGTAAAAAATGATATAAACAAACTAAATGATCTTTAAGGCCCCTTCTAACCCAAACTATATTAAAGCCACAACTCTTGAGCTAGATCACTGCACAGAGCAGAGCTACACTGCAGTGTTGTAATCATCTCTAAGGAGCAAAATGTACTCTTACTGGGAAGATACAGTACATGAATGAACTTTTGCAAGCCAGGCACGTGCAGAGTGTTTGAATTGCAGGCTGCCAGTTCCGTGTGCTGCTCTGGCATCCTGCATTTTCCTGTGCCCTCTGCAGTGCATTCCCTGTGTCTCTGTTTCTCTCTTGGCTGGAGAGGCAGGAACTCCTGAGGTGGCTAACAGCATCTGAGACCCAGTGCAGGCTCTTCAGTATTTTAAGTAAATCTTCCACACATCATATCACTAATGGTGATGGCTACTTAGGAGAGGTGGTTTGTATGGAAAGTTGGATGGATATGCCTAAATTTGTATAGGATTAGGATTCACCTTCCCTTACTCTTGATTTTTCTATAATTCAAGGGCACTGGCTCCTATAGACATGGTGTAGTGATGGCTTTGGAGAATAATTCCCTTCTGAACTGGTGTTCACCAAAATAGGCTGAGTTTTCAACTAAGTAATCTTTAAAATATAACTCAGGAGTAGCGGAAGGCCAAGTCCACTTGCTAGTAGAAGATTCTGGCTTGGTAAAATTCTAGCGCTACTAAATTTTTAATCTTTATAACGTACCACCCATTGTGAGACTACGTTTCCCTCTTTGTTCTACATTTCCTTAGTGTAGTTGTGTGGATCATTGGAGATGGATATTAGATATATAAACCAGTGCTTACATCTACAGTTGCTCTTTATATTTACATTTTCTTGCTGATCTTTAGGAAATTAACAATAATTTAGTAATAGTTGTGCCTTTTAGGGTTTACAGGTTTATTCAACCATTTTTCACTTTCCTGACAGCTGTTGATGTGAAGCCAAGGGTGGAGATCTGTAATTATTTCAAAGGACACCAGAATGTATTTTTTAATTTCAACTTGAGTAAATCAGTCACAATGCCCATTACTTAGTGGCATGAGAGTAAACTATGCTTTATAGTGTTGCCATTAAACCTGCAAGGGGATTTTATGCATCTCCCACCTACACACACATTCATTTCCTTCCTTATGTTTTGTAGTGTGTTAGTTTCTTCTGGCTGAATTTTGTATTGGAGATGCACAAGAGCAGATCTGATCTGATTAGGCTGGTAGGAAGTGTGTCTCTGAGAATACTCCTTTTGGCAGAAGAAATATGATTAAATGAATGGTGAGATATAGCCACAAATCTGTTTGGAGAGATGCTAAATGAAAAAAGCTCAAAAATATTCCACCATATTTGTAGGGTCATAGCTGCTTATAAAACTAAAGCTTTCTTTTTAACATGATGAAACTTCAGGAGATAATAATCTTAAGGTTTGGATCCTTATTTGAAGTTCATCCAGACTGTTACACCCGTAAGTTTTATAAAATCTGGCTGCATATCACACAAGAATAAGCTTGCTGGGGTTTATTTTGTTTGGTTGGTTTGGGGTTTTTTGTTGTTTTTTTTTAGTTTTGTTTGTTTGTTTTGGTTTTTGTTTTTATTTTTTGTGTTTTGGGGTTTTTTTTGGTGAGGCTATTTCGTACTTCCTGCCACCACTTCATCTGGAAGTGCTGTAAGAAGAGCCTTTCTCATCATAAGATATTTATTTATAATAATTATTTCAACATTTGTCATACCAGACTGGGTGGAGGTTACACGGGCAATTATTCACTTTGAATTCTAATTCAGTATATGACTATGTATAATGTCTTGATTGAATTATCTGGGGGGGGTGGGGGGGAAGAGTTTTGAAACATCTTCATTAAAATGCACCACGTAACTTGTAATATCCTGGAACAGTGCCTCTAGATTCCTGTCCAGGATTGTAGAATAGCAGAAGGAGTGAGTGTCCCTGGTGTATCTATTAGTTGATTGACATCAAAGCTTGTTTATGCTGGAGATAATTTTTCCTGTATTCTTGTATTTTCTGAATGCTTAGTGGACTCAGAATAACAAAAATTAACTCATAATGGATCTACTCTGCTGTACCATAATTATTTCACTAATCATGAAGCTGATTTATATAAAACAGGATAATGAACATGTGGTGATTGTTTTGTTTTTTAATTCCTGACCCATCTCATTAAGCCATGGCAAAACGTATGTGTGCAGAGTGTCTTGGGGGTGGTCTGTCCATCAGCTCTGGAGAGGTGGTAAAATTCTCTTACTGGAACTGCCGGTGGGTCTGCTGGCTCCAGCCAAAGAATGCCTTCAGAAGTTTGTCTTCAGTAACATGATACATGGTACTCTGCTTTTCGAGAATTGTTTGGGATTTTTTGACAAAATAAATTTTCTTTGGAAAGTGCTCATTTGTTGAAACTCTTAATGAAACAATCTATTTCTTTGCTTGATCTCATGAAAACTTGGAGGAGGGAGTTGGATTTTTTTATTTGTTTGTAAACCAGTAATCTCTGCAGTAATTGTGTGCAGGGGTATTGAGGAAGAAAGACGAAGAATTTACCACATTTTTCCCCGGGGATGAGATTGAAGAGTACACTTCGACTGAGAAGTGCCCTGAGTGGTAGACAATGGGGTTCCCAGAGATGGGTGAGCTGTCTATTTAAATAGTTTGAGTGGATGCTCCTTGAAACACTGTTGCATTAAGACAAAGGTATATGAAATAACATTCCAAAAAACTGCTTATTGCCCAGGTTCTTGGTTATAGGTAAATATATATAAATATGTTTTCTCACAAGTAAAATAACTCACAAAATAATATTTTCCACAGTTTTTACAAAACCAAACCACACAAGCATTATCTGTTTTAGTGGAAACATAAAGTGCAACAGAAAAAGTGTTTGTGCTCTGAAAAGAAAGTATTGTTCTAGAATATTGAAAATTGTCTTTCATGACAAATGTGTTACAGCTCAGAGATTTCTCCGAAGAGGAAATAAGTATTTTTCATTTTCTCTGAAAGGGTGTATTTTCAATAATACACAGTATGACCAAGTAGTTGGTTTCCCAGTAAAACTTACAATGATTCTTCTGAAGATATCAGGGGAAAGCATATCTTTATATGGATTTTGGAGCTCAAATATACTTAGTTTTTGGTTTTTGGTACTGGCCTACTGAGTGGAGTTGAAACTCACTGATATGTTAATTTTTGAGCCCACTGATTACAAAGCTTGTGATCTGGCTCCCAGTGAATGTACCTCTTCAGAGTCTTAACTGACTAACGTCCTTGTACCTAGCCTGGAAGAGGTGAAAATGTGACTCAGCACAGAGTAATAACCTTCCCACACCTTCTTATAATCTGAGAGGTGAAGGAGCTGGTGCTACTGTATTGCTCTCCAATTACGTGTCCTGGGAATAAGTAGAAAATGTCATTTCTTGTTCTTTCACAAATTATGTAATTTTTATGCATTTGTGTGGAAGCACCTCCAGTCAGAGGCCAGGGCATTTTTGAGGTAGTAATTTTGTTTTACAGAATGAAAAGGTTTTTTACTCTAGACTTTACCATTTGAATACAGAGAATTACGTAAGGCATAATAGAGCTAAGAGGAATAGAATTAGAATTAAATATCTATTAACACCCACCTCCCTATTAGAAGAGCTCAATAACTTGAAACCAATTGATGGACTGCAAAACATCCAAGCTGTGGTAATGAAGATTCACTTGCTCCCTTCTGAGGCAGCAGTTACACAATACTATGCAAAAGATGGGTTTTTTTAACGTGAACTTTCTGTTGAAGTGCATAAACTTGAAATTACTAAATTACATAAATATTTAAGTGAATTGAGCTCTACTGCCAGATAGGTAATTCTGAAATAGTTAAGATTTTTTTTCTTATCTACATACAGTTGTGTGGAAAACCAGTTATGTTTTTGAGAGAAGAGGATGTTAAAGGAAAATTGTAAGGAATTCAAACTATTAAGATAACATTTTTATTTGATTTTTTTTTTAATTTTAGGAACTCAGTCTTTTAAAGACTATGTTATTCCCTAATTATTTTTGTCTGGTCTTTTGACAACACTTAACCAAATTTTTCTAGTCATGTTATACTTGAAATGTAAAATTGATGGGAAAGGGTTTTGTTTACATTATCTAAAACTTATGAAAAAACCCTACAGAATACTTAGAAGAACAGTGAACTTTATATAGGTTTCAGACACAGAGAAAAAAAGAAATTTTATATTATTAAATCTTTTATGTTAGTGTATTCTATATGAAGTCTGCTCAGGTCACCAGGTTTTATTGTTTTTTTTTGTTATTCTGCACAAACAGGTGGGAAATTGAGGAGGCTGTGGCAGCAAGAAGCTGAAGCAACCATTGATGGGGACAAGCTTGTTCTGCAGGGCATGGCCTGGAGCAGGACTGGAGCAGAGCCCCGTGCTCTCTGGAGCCCTGCCTGGTGTCTGTGCCAGACAGAGCACTGACCTGTCTAGGCAGCTGGATGCTAGCTTGAGCCTTGTAGGCATGCCTTTAGATGTATTATTCTCCAGGTCCCCTGGGACTGTCTCTCCCATATTCTGCTAGACATCTTCAGCTTCTAATTTAGTCCAAGGACATAAAGAATGGATGCTACCAGGTCACATGGAGGAATGACACTATTAAAATAACAAACACCTAATATTTGTAATTTATTTTTAGTTTATTTCCTGTTGTTTCCCTGCAGCTGCTGACATTGTCATAAAAGCTTCCTTCCTAGTTGTTTTGCTTAAAATGTACATATATTGTGCATATATATGCATCTGCATCCCGCAGAATCAGGGTATGGGCTTGTCAGGTCGTCCAGCGCATTTTTCTTATCAATGAAGTGGCATCAGCTCAAACTCCCTGAGAACTTTGAGCGGGTCACAGAAGGAGTTTTCTCTGAGGCTTTTTCCTTCCTCTTTGAACAGATGCTCTGCAGCCTTCATTCTCGACTTATGTGCTTGTAGCATGGGCAGGCAGGCATTTCCCCTGACAGACAGACGCTAGATAGTGGACTTCAGTCTTGACCCGAACACTGAATGTCTCTCCTCCACTACTTCACAGCAAAGGATTGACTCAGCATTAGTCCCCTGTGGTACTCAGTGTCAGAACGAGTCATTCATCCTGAGTAACTGTATTTATATGTGCTGAAAGGGAAGGTAGGGCACTCAGATAATAGTGCAGGATTCTATCCCTTGAGATGTCATGTGGTTTCTTGCTCCATCCTTTCTATTTTTAATTTCCCTTTGAAGCGAGTTTATTGAGTCATGTGGGTCTGAAAGAAATATATAAAAATGTAACAGACAATAAATCAGCTTCCTTATTTCTTGCCTTATTCCTGTAGTGACTAGACATCTTCGTCGTCTTAATTTCCAGTCTCCTTCCCCCACACTCCATTTGTTTCCTGAATTTCTTTGGCTTATGGTAAGACCACAAAGCCATCCGATTACTCATTTAGGCTTATCGTTTCCTTTTTCCTGAGGGGTAGCCAGTTCTCATAAATGTAAGCTATTCCTGGACAGGTAAGTTTCAGCACATGCTGTGTTGAAATCAAGTGTTAGATATTATAGGCTGCTCCCAATCTTTCATGAGCATTACGAACATGTGTAATTAGGAATGATTTATTTCTTTTCCTCTTTTTCTGCTGCTGGGCATTAGTTGGAGTGGGGAAGATGATAAAGGTTGTCAAAAGCTAGCTTTCTGTGTGTTTATTTTCCCATTATTTTCATACTGCCTGAGGGTACAACAGACCTGAGATTGTTACACAGTAAGATATGTTGTGGGTCAATCCCAGTGTCATACCATCATTTTTGCCACAACATCAGGTCCAATGACAAATAAGATATGAATTATCCATACTTTGCTCAAAATTCCCTGTTCTGGACACACTTGTTTGTGTGTTTTTTAAAGACGCTGTAGGTGTCTCTAATGAGGGAGTTCTGAATCTACTTAGGTGGAATTAGAAGGTCCTGGCTGTAGTAACGGCACCTGAAAGACAAGATTTTGACCACTTTACATCTGGAATCTCAGGATTTCACATGAAATCTCTGTTGTATGAATACACGAGTCACTTCTTCTGGCTTACTGTCTAGTATTTAGTACCTACAGCTTCCATTAAATGTCCTTTGGCAGAGTAGATGATAAACCCACTCTTAACAGATTCTGTATGGCACCCTTGTGTATCTTTCTTTAAGTGTAATATGCAAATGCATTAAACTTCTCTTTATTTTCTTTTTCTCCTAGGTATTATGACAACTTCACCCAGTGCACAGAACGTGAAGCCAACAATGCAAGTTGCTTTTGGCCAAACCCCCTTGCCGAGGGCTTTATCACTGGAATTCACAAACAATTCTTTTCAAACTGTACTTCAGAAAAAGTTCACTGGGAAGATCCACCGGATGAAATTCTCATAACTCTGATCTTGATCCCAGTCCTGTTGACGTGTGCCATGATAACACTGGTAGTATGGTGCAGCAAGAGAAGTGATATCCTGGTGTAAGTTGTTCCTCTGGGCTTTCTTTTCCTCCATTTTTCCTTCCAAAGACACTAAGAAAGGAGATACGAAGAGAGAAACTCAACATAAAGATTCTGCTCAAATGAAACCTGTGAGATGCTGAGACAGAGACAATAATCCTGTGAACAGAGAGCTGCCTGCTGTTGCTGCCGAAAATCACTGCTGCTGAGCTTGGCCATTGGCGTTGCTGGTGCAAAGCTCTCTCCTTCCATCAGGCCTCATCGTCACAGAATTGACAGGCAGCTCCCAGAAACAGAAGAGTCCGCAGGCAAATGGACCTAGCTGCAAAAGGGAGACAGTTACTTTCCCGTGGGTAAAGCTGGTTGGTACAGTGAGTTTTGCAAAACAGTATGTACGTGTATGTACGTAAGGTGTAGCATTGACTCTAGGGGAGATGATACCTTAAATTTCTGCAGGACATCTGAGGTTTTCATCTGTGAACCCTGTGACTTGGATAGATCACTGGCGAAGGAACTGGACGTAGATAGAATCAAATGGCAACTTTTCCTGGAAGCCAGTAAAAACATCGTCAAGAACTGCTGTCCTGGCAAAGGAACAATTCATGTGTTCAGTGACTATCCACACAAAGAAATTATCATGCCACATTAAATATAGTTTATAAAATGCCTTTAAGCATGGCTGCTTGGAATTCTGTAGCTTACAGATAAGCAATGGGAAGATATACAGGTCTTATTTTACAGACCTGGAAAGTGAGAGGAAATTGGTTCATTATAAATATACTAAGGAGAAATTAAGAAACTTTCATATACCACACTCTGTATTTTTCCTCTTTTATGATTATTATTATTGACAACTTGTGTTCACTGTATATTTCCCACGCTCACTTCAATTTGTGCAAGTGATAGCCTACAAATAAATATAAAGGTGTCATGTTGATTGAGGTGCCTTTTGGAGTATAATTTTGTACATAAATAATTCTTCATCCCATGAAGAACGTGGGAACTAAACCATGAACATCAAAGCATGGAACAGACTTAGGAGGAAAAAGAAAAAATTCTACTCAGAAATATTATTCTATAAAGCTATTCCAACGTAGCAGTTTAAATAAAGATCATATGTCCAAAATAAAACAACTTCTGTGTTTGTGTTGTCAACCTTTCTTTTCTGTTATTTCACAAAATGGCTTTCAGTTGAATGCTCTTCTATTATGAGTGGGCAATATCCATTACAAGTGACCCTTCATTTTTTTCTATACCTTCTGCATACAAATAGAATACAAGGTGAATGGCCAAGTAATGGCGTTTCATATTTCTGCTAGTTAGATTTTTTCCTTGGAGTTTCTGCCCTGGTGTTTCAGACTTAGGTCTGTGTGTGTAAGAAGTGTTTCCAGGCTTGTACTGAATTATAAGTGCCCCCTTTACTGGAATTGTTTATGTGTGGATGGATAAAGAACTCGTGTAGCTGTACTGGTTTGTTTTCACATCTTTTCGCAAGGGTGGAAGGCACCAACTTGTTTTTTCATTACCTTAATGTTAGAATTATTCGTTTCCTAAAGTGTTTCCTGTGTGTTATTCCAAAGATACTTTTTCATTCTCTAAATGCTAACAGAACATTGCTCTTTGTAAAAGAATTAACTATGTACTAAGGATTTTGTTTCCATTTTCTACTTAACTGTTATTTTCTGCATTAAATGCTTTAGTCCATCAAAACTAGTTGTTTGATTAAGCATTTTGTGCAGCCAAAAGCAGAGAATTTTATTTGCTGCATGGAGTTTCATTTTTAATCCTCAGTTTGCTTTAAATTCCAACAAACTTCAAAGTAAGTTTCCAAGCTTTAGTTTGGAAACTACACAGCAAAAATTTTGCATTTTTCAAAACCACGTTAGTTTCAATCTAATTGCCATATTTGGTGCAAATTCTTGACCAGTTCTGGCTCATCTGAAACTGGTCAACAGGTCATCTGAGAGGTATCAGCTTAATTCAGTATAAAACAGATTGTCCTGGGTACTAAAGAAACTGTCACCTTGATGACATCATACTACTAGATGTGTATTGTGGTCTTTAAACAAATGTCGTGTTAAAATGGATTCCATTTAATTTGAAAATAAAATATAATGATATTCAAGAGTCTTAAGAAACGTAAGGTAGCACCATGTGTTATGGGGAAGAGGGAAGGATTCTGTCCCTGCTGTGTGCTTTGGATGGGAAAATTAAATATTTTTTGTGTGTCTTCCCCATCCAAAGTGTGATCTTTCACTGTTGTTTTTTTATATATATACTTGGTAGAAGTGCAGAGAAGTTGGAGCTGTGTGTGGAAGCAACACTGCTAATTTAATGCAGCCTAGGTGGTTAAATCTGCAGAAACATTTATGATATTTTAAGGAAAAAAGCAATGGCAGTGTCCAGTTCTTAAAAATTGTGTACATTAATAGGGAACAGAATGGTAGCTCTTGGATCTTTTGGCATATCTTGTACTATATGTCAATGAGGCTTGGTGGTTATTTTCTACTATATGAAGCTTTCTGCCTTTCCCCCAAAGCCTGTTTCCATTGCCAAGAAAATAACATTCAGTACCAGGAATCTGGCTTATTTTGTAATTGCAAATTAATTGTATGTTGCAACAGAGTCTCAGAGGAAAATAGGCAGAGATTCAAACAGAAAGAAGATAACCGATTCAAAATCCTTCCTAGAATTGGAACAGGGGTTGATACCAAGCAATACATAAGCCAGAAGAGAAGTGACAGGCGTGCTAAACAGCTACCTGACATGACTTAATTGCTGTGACTTGGGGAATTTTTTGTATTAAAGAACAACTGGGAAAGTGTATTTCCATGGCGTACAAGAGCTTCAGCAAAAAGTTGACAGATAACTACCAGGAGCAAGACAAAGGCTGAGACAGCTGCTATCACTGTCAAGAAAGATATCAAGAGTAAAGGCCAAAAGAGGAGAGCACTTGAAGTGCTAGGAAAAAGATGCTGAAGAACACAAAACCATTCAGGACTTGTTTCAAAGAGGATGACTTCACCATAAGCAGGCCAGTAACAAATGACCTTTGGTGCATTGACAAGGAAAGGTGAGGAAATCTGCAGACTCTCTACATCTCTGCAAGGTTCATGCAGAGGGAACCAAAAGCCTTTCTTTCACCTCTGGCATTCCCACATCCAAAGGAATGTGTATGGTATAAATGCCCTTCTTTACACAGTCTGGACATCCAGATGAATTTACAGGGACACCCAGCAGTGGTGCCCAGTGCACAGCCACCAAGGGCAGGGACAGACCCC